>NC_087068.1:52285484-52476012 GCF_963678635.1 Symsagittifera roscoffensis | reverse complement strand
TAGAAAGTCCAAAATCCAAACAATTCCAAACACCAGACCATGAAATAGATTTTTTAATAGATTCCAGAGCAGAATCAAATATCATCAACATTCCCACTTGGAATGAAAAAAAAATTCTCGTCCTTAAATTAATACCCTTCAAAACAACAAGCAGACTAGCAACCGCACAAGGATCAACAAATTATGGAAAAATCTAACTTTTCCTTGTTCCCACTCGAACAATGGAACAAAACAAACTCATGAGCAAACCACTTAAACAAACCTTTCACATCACAGATATAAAACATAATATCATTGGAATATCATTTATTACATATCTTAAATAGCAGAATTCACATAAAAGATAAATACACAAGTATGAAAAACACAGCTTTGACATTTCTTCAAAGAATAAACAAACAACCACCATTTTTTTCTAAATTTCACCCCATATACAATCAGGAACGGAAACACCTGAAACCACTATCAGGAATTGTTTATAAATTCTCAATCAAACAAGTTTAATGATACGATAAAGAACAGAATAAACAGCATCTCTTTATGTCTGACTTTGATTTCAGACCAATTCATGAATTTTTCCGAAAAACAATTTCATCTATCAAATACATGAAAGACACAAACTCTGATACGATTTCTTTACACATATATAACAATTCCCCATATAAAAAACCCTACCTCTAGGACTCTTAGGTTATTGTGAAACGAACGCAACATTTTTCCCACAAAAGAAATTTAAAATACCCAAAAGTTTACGCAAGATCTAAATTTGATGTTGGAAAAGTAAATTCACCATTACATTTACCTCTAAAACCTGATTAATTTTTCAAAAAACAACGAGTAAGTAAAGTCCCAATTCACTTGCAAGACAAAGTCAACCAATTACTTGAAACACTAGAACAATATGAAATCATCTCTCCAGTAAAAAAAGAAAAACAGCCAAAGGGAAACACATTCATAAGCCCCGTTATCATTTTAGCAAAAGGAGAATCTTTAAAAACAGTTCTAGATGCAAGATACCTCCATTCACTCATTGATGAATCTAAATGTAATTGGCCCATTGAACCAATTCATGTATTTCTCACAAAAAAAGAAATGGTAAAAATTTCACAACAGCAGATATTAATAGTGCATATAATCAAAAACCATAAGAGGAACAATCCAGACGCTTAACACAACTCGTTATTGGAAATCAACAATATGAATTTAACAGATTATTCAAGGGAATTTTCATAGGACCAGCAGCATTTTCAGCAATAATGAGAAAAATTTTCAGACCTTTAATACTCAATAAAAATGCAATCACATATTTAGACGATGTTTTTATGACAAACAAAAGACGAAATGTTCCTTGTCTTAAAAAATATCATCAAATATTATTACAAAAAAAAAACATGAAAGCAGCCCCAGATAAATCACACTTTTTTCTAACACGAGTAAAATTCCTTGGAAATATTATAGAAAGCAACGCTATAACTCCATTAAAATCTCGCATAGATGCAATCCAAAAACTCCAACCACCTTCAAATAAGAAGAAAATACAAGAATTTTTTGGAATGTTAAACTTCTTAAGTAAATACGTATACAAACTGCAGCTATACTCAAGACCATTTTACAACATCCTTAGACAGCAGAATAATTTTGAATGGACAACAGAACATCAGAAACGATTTGAAGAAAGAAAAACTCTTCTCACAGAACAATTATCAAACACTGTTCCAGATCCCGATCAACCAATTAATGCCATGTGCGACGCCTCAAGTTTTGGCATCGGCGCATCATTATTACAATCTCACAATGAACAAATAAAATGTACGTCATTTCCGCAAACTCTAGGCCATTCACACAAGCTGAACTTAGACTCTCTACTCTTATGAGAGAATGCACAGCCATAATATATCCACCTATAGAATATGAATTTTTAATACTTGGATCTAAACATCCAAAAATTTTACTTACAGACCATAAGCAAATAATCTTTCTTTTGACACGAAAATCAAACCCAAACCATAGGGTTTATAGATTTCAGATAATTTTAACAAGAAGTGTTATTAACAAGAAAAATAACAATTGAAAAACCACAAATTATAAAACTTTTTCTTGCAAAAAAGGAAACCTCCCCAAGATTACAATGCAAAAATGCAATAAAAACTAACATAGACCAATCACAAATAAATAATCTAGAACGTTTTCCACTATATCTAGATTGTCAAAACAATCACTACGAATTAGACTTTCTAGGAAAATCTACTTTCAAACCGATACCATACTTTTCATGGATAAAAAACAACACACAGCAAAAACCAATCAAACAAAAATTATATAAAAAAGATCTAATCCCTTTAAAAGAAAAAGAAAATCTCACTGATAAAATACATTTATCAGCCCACCAAATAATGACTCAAAATCTACAATAAACCATGTTTTTAAACTTCATGAACCACTAGATACAGTACCTCTATCACAAGTAGTAGAAATTGAAAACAATTTTTTTCCAATATCAGAAAAAATAACACTCGAATTATTACAGAAACATTTAAAATCTTGGCACAAATATAAAAACAAGCCAATTACAGCCGCTATCACCAATTTAGGAAACAGAAACCTTCTTAGATATTTCAGAACATTTAACAATACCTCTATCAACGAAAACACAGATATCCTAGAATACCAAACATCCGATATCAAAGTACCCTGCCTACCTTTAAGTATTATGCTTATACCTTTTTATACCTCTCACTCTTTACAAACTAAAGGACACTCAGGAGCAGAAAAAACATACTCAAATTTCTTACAAAATTTTTATTTCCCAAACGCACCAATTTGACTAAAAGTATTATGCAACGATTGCATAATATGTCAATTAAGCAAACCATACCCAAACCAAAAACAAATCGCAGAAAAACATGATTTTGAAGGACAAAGTCTAAATTTCAATCACAGAATTTCATTCAATACAAAAGGACCAATTATCACCATCCTCAGAAGGAAACTCATATAAAATGGTCATAATAGATGCATTCACACACTATGTAGCAATTAACCCAGTACCTTATTGTCAGGCTTTTTATGCATTTACAACACTTTATGAACACTGGATAGAAAAATTCGGTTTACCCAAAATCCTTGTTACAGATAATAGCACTGAATTTATAAATAACGAAATCTTTACACTATGCCACTTATACAACATTAAACACAAACCATGTACATCTCACGCACCTTGGACTAATGGATTAGTCGAAGGCATGAACCGTTCATTACAATAATATCTTAGATGTATCATTAACGGAAATGACCCACGATATACTGAATGGTCAACAGATGTAAAACTATTCCCACTATCTTATAATTCACATATCACAACAACCTTAGGACTATCACCCTTTGAAAAGGTTTTCAACCAAAAACCACAGAAACCTATAATGTTCACCGCAAACTCTTCAAAAAATACACAAGGCTATTGTCAACCCACTAAGGAATCAATATGTTACAATCTACCACCACATACCCTCGATGAAGATCACTTTCATCATCCACAAAATCTAAAATTAGCTTCCGGTACACACACCGAATAAATTTTAAACAGAGATAAAAAAAAACGAGAAATTAAAAAATAATTGTTGCAGAGACAAACGATTGATTCCCCAAAAATTTCCCGATTTAACCCAGCTAAAAATTTAAAGATCGGAACATACCTTTTAATTCCAAACTTATCAACACAAAAAGGAATTTCTAAAAACTTACAACCACTCCGAAAAAAACCATATCGAATAATTGATAAACCCTCTGATTTAACATACAAACCTACAGACCTAAACAAAAAAAATCGTTCAATACCGGAACAATTTTTTTACCCTCTTATCCGAAAGAAAACGCTCTTCGCGAATTGACTCAATTATACTCCTTTACAGGACTCAAAGTAATTCACAATAACTCCAATTACAAACAAAATCAAAGCACTGATATGAATTCATATGAAACATTTAGAACAAAAAAAAAGTACTTAACAAACAAACATCTCAAAATCTAGACAACAAAAAGATAACTCAAACAGAAAAAAAAAATCGAAAATAAGAAAAAAAAATTCGACCACAAGATCAAAAAGAAAAATCTCCACATAGACAATCATCGCGACTTTAAAGTCAGAATCAATCTTTAACCATATTACCCGAAAGAGTACGCCCTAAGAGAACTGACTCAATTATACTCTTTTACAGGACCTAAAGTTATTCAAAATAGTTCAGATCACAAAAAAAATTAAAGCACTGATATGAACTATCTAAAAACCATTAGATAAAAATGAAAAAGAACTTCACAAACAAAGATCAATAAATGTACACAACAAAAAGCTACCTCAAACAGAGAGAAAAAAATCAAAAATTAGAAGAAAAAATTTTACCCTATGATCAAAAAGAAAACTCCTCACTTGGACAATCATTGCGACTTCGTAATCAGTCACGAAAAGATTACAAAACATGCATCCCACAATCTAAAATATTAAAGAAAGTTGAATTTCAGAAACCACTTTAAAATTGATTAAAATTTTCAAATCTTGAAAATATTTTCTTAAATCGAACATTTTCTCAAAAATCATGCTGAAAAGCACTTGAACAAAGTAGTTCAAATTCAGCAAATCAGCAAACCTTTAGAAATCATCACCTCATTTTAAACACGACTTCTTTAGCCGACAAACAATCACCCTCAAGCCAATCTCCAACTATAACTAAAAGACTTCAGGTTAAAAATAAGCAAACCGCTAAACATTGACACCTCAAATAAACAAAGTCTCAATATTACAAACCTCCCCTGACAAGCAGTACGAAGATCAACAATATTGTCCCAACTTAAACCTCAAAAACGCCTCAGGCAAAAAAATTAAATTAGCCTAAAGAACAAAACGGACATGATCATTCAGCCTAAAATACGAATATCTCTTAGGGTTTAGCAATCATCCAATAAATAACAACAAAACCAAGAAGACTCTTAAGAGCCCTCAATCTTTCCTTTATCAAAAAATGCCGAAATCCAACCGAATTGTTAAAAAACCAATAAATAATCCGACCACACTTGACTTGAGCCTCAAAAAATAAAACATAATTCGACGAAGAAATCGTTTCTTCAAATGCTTCTTTCTTAAACAGTCAACAAATTTCATAATAATTTTTCAAACTTTTTTTCAATTCTTTCCAATTTTTTCAAATCTTGTATCCGCCATTTTAGAAATATTCATCCTCACCCTGATAATTTTTTGCAATTTCTTCATCATTTTTGATTCCTTAGCCCATTCTACGTTAATTTTTCCAAAATCATTGACCACCTCCTCAGGTACGATATTTCAAATAACTATCTAAATGTTCCAACATCTATTCAGTAGAACAGATGTTTTTCTTCTTTTTATAATACTTCTCACAATTTCAACATTCGTTATAAACACAATGTGCAAATGTGTAAAAAAAGCTATTTTAACCTTCGCATTAGCTACAGTACTTTTAAGACTTTTCATTCAAGAAAAATACAAAAAACACAAATTTTACTCATATATAAATAGTTTTTCCGAAAACTTTTCAAAATTGCTAATAAACAACCCCCACGTTAGTCCCCACCAGCTACGTCCCAAGAACCTCCAACAACACCAACAAATACTCAAACAAGTAACTCCCAATCATCAACACGCATCTCTTTTCAAGACAACCCATACACATTTGAAGAAAGACAGGTACGATTTTCCGAACCACTAGAACCAGTAATTTGCCAAGCATCGCTGAGCGAACCACAATACGAACCAGTATATAAAATATGCCCCCCTCTCGAACAATATCTTAATACAGCAAGACACCAAAGTCATAACCAAAACACACTCGAAATAAACCGACAAATTATTCATCCAAGACGAAATAGAAATTTGCAAAACCCCCGAGTTCAACTCAACACACCTCATTCAAAAACAACAAATCCTGTAGACCTTTCCAGTAGTACAATTTAAAGTACTCCACAGACTCCAATGCAGCAAAACACATCGAACATTCCCTCAGATTTTTTAGGTTCAACCCCTACCTCTGAACATATCCGAGAAAACCTTTTCGATCCCCAAGCCACTACAGAGCATCTCCCATTTTGGATGACACAAGCTGTTACGCAAGGCGAACCAAATTTAGCGAATGATCCAATAGACGTTTCATCTGACACATCTTTGTCACTACCTGAAACTCTTTCACTCCCTTCAACCCCTTCTCAAACTCAAATTTTACAAACACCATTTCCCCAAAATTCTCCTACAAATGTCGACGCCAGATGTAGAGAAAAATCAACAAATAACATACACCTACAATTAGAATTTATTCGTAACACCCCCTCCGTTATTTGGACAAAATCACGAAAGTAACAGATTACACAACTGGGCACTAAACAGAGTACAATATCGACAAAGATATTCATGAACATAGTATACAAATACTCACTCAGGATAATCTGACACTAAAATTTGAAATCACAGTGAGACTAAATAACAAAAATCATCATCCCTTATCACTAGCTCCCCCCGGAATATAACAGCTCAATATTTACATCCCCCATTTATAACAACAGAAATCAACGACAAACACGATAGATTCACAAAAAAAGACAATTGGATATATCACTTTTTTTAATCCATATTCAGGACCATCATACACATGTATCTTCTAAAGATACTAGTTTTTCAGACTCTTCTTTTTTTCAATCTCTCAAAACTCGATCATAACAATCCTTCCCCCCGAACAAGTGCCCAGGATTTACTAGTCATACATTATGATTGTGAAGAAAATGAACAAAAAACTTTTCACAAATATGCAATAAACCAAGTCACTCAATATAGATCCGAACCACAATCAATCGAAACAAAAAACATAGTAGCAACACTTTACTCAAAGCACGAGCTACAACGCTAACAAGATATAAATTCACAGCAACATTTTCCGAAAAGAAAGTACCTTGTTCCCAAGTCTCAAATGGTAACACAAACAGACTAGATCATGAATCTTTCTACCAAAGTAACATCGAAAGACTATTACACCTTAGCCCTAACGATTGTAAAAACAAACTTCAACGAATAAAAATCACATCAAGTAAAAGCACAACTAGAAAATTAGTAAACTTCCAAGTTTTTCCAGACAATTTTCCCTTCCACGGAGCACAGGAAAGATTAATTTACGATCTCCATGATAAAAATTGGATACCACACTTTGAAATAAACAACCCCTCAAATTGCAAAGCCGACACTAAAAACAAATGATACCTTTAAATAATGTTTTTTGATTGGAAAATACAACTTGAAAAAGTAAAACTAGCACGTGATTTAAAAGATGACACTATTATTTATCATGGAATTAGACTACTTTGCAAAAACGACTAAGGTTACTGCGATCCTACTACACGTACATAAACAACAATTGTTCGGTTCCCCGAAGACACCTGTAACACATTTCAAGTAGCAAAAATACACGCTAGAATGATAAAATTTCACCCAAAAAAAATTTTTTTGAATCAATCCCATTTGAAGATGTAAGTCATGATCAACTCAGACATAGTAATTATAGATTTAGAAACATTCATAAAATAGAAAATAAAATGACACGTTTCCAAATACACCCAGAAACGGAACTTGCATATAAATACACCAAACCACTTTACAAAACACAATACTCAGAAATTCTTGTCGAATACGAAAAAGGTTTCAACATGAATACTTGAAAATTAATTAAACATCCAATGGCTACAACTCATTCAACCACTGACGAAAACGCATATGTCCCGAATCAACTTCTAAAAAACTCAGAAAGAATTGTTGGAAAAGTAAAACCACAAGACAAAGACAGTACACAGTTACAAGAATTATCACTCAAGAACAACACTAATTTTGTGGCGCAATTCACTATGACATACATCTAGACATGAAATTAGACTACACAATAAGTAGAATCTTTCAAGAAATGTCTTTGACAGAACTTGAAACACTCCATCATCTATGCGAATTTGAACACACACAAATTTAACAATCACTTGCACTAGCAGTACTTAAAATCCCTTATGCAGGATTTTTATTGTCAGGTAGCAGATGAAATTTTATTGTCTACGAGGAAAATATTTTATGCTATACACTTTTACTAAAAAAAGTATCACCTTTATACGTTTTTGAAGACAAAAGATGCTATAAAAGAATCCCAATATTCTAGAAAAATAAAGTACATTTTGTTGATACACTCTCCCAAAGAACTTTTTTTGGGATAACGCAGTCCCGTGTGGATCAGAAAACAGCCAAAATTAGTACAATTAAACCCTGACGAAGATAAATACTATCTTATTACACAATATCCTACACTTATGCAACCACTCCAGATTTTCACCAGAAAGCATTAGAGCTATTGCCCGTAACCCCAATATCGATTTACAATCAATCGGCATATACTCTAAATCAGACATTCAACGTCACATCCGTACACAACAATTTCAAGAACTACAAACAAAAATGGACACAATGCAACGAAAATCTATAGATCAAAATCTACGCAAACTTGCAGAAACAGCAGACTTTTCAGACATATACGCCCAAGACTATAGCGGATATTTTAAAGATTTAAAAGCTTATATTCAATTAAACGGCAAAAAATATAGACCAAGAGATATATCACCAATAAACATTTTTAGTTTTGCAAATTTGAAAAACGAACTTCTTGCCTTTCTAGGATGGCCCTACTACATCCTAGAAAGATTGACTATTATACGCAATGTTTAAATTTCTGGGATTTTTTTTTCTGTCTCTTAAAAGGAATCTACACAACATGCGCAATACACACACATGTAAACAAACAAGCAAGTGTAGCACGCATACTTTTCGCAGGATTTTTTGGAATATTTTCTACATCAATAATTAAAATACTTTTAGACGCTCAAACAAAAGAATACAATACCAAGCTATCAACAACACCGACCACATATGACGAATCACGAAACAATACGAATTCAATACCTACAGCACAACAATTAAAAAATCTAAACCATAACCATCCCTTATCATTAGTACCGCGAAACTTCAGAAATATAGCCCTAACAGACCTCATAACTTCTAATTATCAACAAAGCCCGATTCAACACATAATAACCCAACAACCCAGTATAGAAGACACATAAAAACAATTTGTAGAACAACAACATACCACTATCTTTCGTTCTCAGAACAACCTTCTTTTTAGCCCACGATGAGCCGCCTGGTTGGATCCCTCCATCGATCAACTTCCCACCCAGCCAACCTCCAGAACAACCTTCCCATCATCCCAACTTTTGCTTTCCCCCTTACCTCAATCACCTCATCATAACACTTCATCCAGCATGGAATCAGACACTTATCCCAAAACAACAGTATATAACACTATCTCCCAAATCAAAAACTCCGATATCGAAGCACCCGACGAACTTGCCAACTCTGAGTCCAGCCCATCTATATTTTCTAACCTCCCTTTCAACCTATTCATTCCCAAGTCAAAATTGAACATTCTTCCCCTCATTTTCCCATTTCAAAAGTGACGCCCATGTATTCAACTCTAACCAGTGAACCATCCGATAACAACGACTCAGAAAACACGCAAATATCACACGAGCTTGATAACTTCATCACATTGCAACAACAATTACAACACCCTCAAACACTAACTATTCACCAACTCTCACAATCTATAATATCATCCAACCCATCAACCCCAACACTCTCTTCACATTATACCCCTTCACAAAACCCAACCTACTCATCAACCCCATCCTCCAGTACAGCCAGAGCTTACCGAACCTTTAAAAGAAAATCCCCAAATACTCCATTCCCATCTAACCCAGGAACATCCACAACATTTGTCAATAATCCACTTCACACTAACACCAAAGAATTTCTCCAATTATGTCTACCCTTTTTCCCACAATACACATACTTCCATTCAGACCCCAATGACGAGAGGCCCAATTATGTAAACGAGCACGTATTATACCCTACACTTTCATGGACATCAATCTATCACTTTACTAATCCACTATCATTGCCACTATATAACACCCCTTATGACAATGAAGTGTGCAGCACCCAACTCTACCTTCTAACAACAGCACTAACCCTAAAACAATTCACGCAGATAGGATGCAGAAAATCACTAATCAAATTCACGGCACCCAAAAATGATGAATATTCTATAGATTATTGCGATCAAAACATCAAACGATCCACCGAAGACATCTTTCTAAACAACGACCCATTCGCTAACTCCCAACTAACAGAAAAATTTTTCATCAAAAACCCATACACTTTCACACTCAACACCTTAAACAAAATCTACGACAACGTCATTTCAGCAAAATTCCGTGATATTCATGCTTATGATTCATACTTAAACAAATTTAACCACTTTTCACTTACCTTTCATTTCCTCACGCCCAAAGAACTTGATTTGCGCTGTTAACACGATGTCATGTTACCAACTAAACAAACACACACGTACGCTTACTACCAGTTCATCCAACTCCCTTAGACCCCAAATACACCAGCACGACAACCTCGCCATAGATATCAAAACATTACCTCTAAATACACCTCAACACTTTTTTTAACTTCACCTATTGTATTAAAGACACTAACTTGCAAGGCACCTTCCGAAATTACGATCCCATCCCCTAACCAAACTCCTAAACGCAGACGAATCCCGCCCACTAATCGTCTCTCACGAATTCCTTCAGCCCGTTGAAGTCCCAAACCTATAATTCATATATAACACTCGCTATAATCATAAACTCTATAACCTTATTCAAAACACACCGTATGAACTATCACCTAGCACTGAAGAGCACAACATCATTAAAGCACTCGAATTGTTTTGGCCACTACTGCAAACTAAACACATAATTCGTTTGCTAGCTAAAATACTAACCTCATCAGACATCATCAAAGACGTTTTTCCCCATGAATTTTTCAGCGATGATTAGGTAAAATGAATTAAATAATTTACTAATAAATTCGAACAAAACTAACCATTCTTCATAAATGTTTTATTTTTTCTTCATAGGCACGATCTTCAATCATCTACAAAACGAAAAGCGAAATAAAAAACAGGAAACTTTTTCTAGATTCATAAGTTTTCATTAACCAAATTCAAATATTAAGCAGCAAAACTCTCCCATTCAAAGCAATAAATTAATATTTAAATTTTTTCCCCTGCAAAAAAATCTCCGTACAATTGAAATAAAATTAATAATTTCCACCCCGAAATCAAGCAGTAAATTTAATATTTTTTAAGTAGTAAACAAATGAAAATTGTCAATAAATTGCAAACAGCAGTACTAACCTTTTCAAAGACGCTTCTTTATGTTCACTCGCCCACAAATTCTATGCACACTCGCACAGCTCGCCCACGACGAGTTGTTTGAAATAATGATTTCAAGTTTTAACTTTCACTAAGAACAACTCAAACAAGTAATAACAAATTTCAAACTTTCTTTCACCCGGTTGGAAAGGAATTATATAACAATCCCAACTAACAACGCAGCTTACTAAACACCACAAACCACAACCTAACAGCATGACTAGGAAAAGAAAACCCACCGTACCCAAAATGGATTAACACCAGCTTAGAACTGGATAAATTATTCTTTTGAAGACTACTTTTAAGTCCGAACACAAAAGAACAAAGTACTAAAAAGTCGAAAGACAAACCCAAAACATCCAATTTGATTTTTGAGCAAAATACATAACTAAGACAACAAAAGAGAACACAAGTAGCAAAAAACAACACGAAAGGTTGAACTAAAACAGGATTTTCCGAAAAAGAGAGCATGAACTCATACCCTCCAGAAAGGACGTCGTGAGCATACTCTATAGCCGGCCTCATCCAACGTGCTACATCCACGCTTTGTGACACCCTCGACTGTATTTTTGACGAGAGTCACTCAAGTGTGAGTAGCTTTTAAAAAAAACCGAACTAAATAGTAACGCTTTTGCGATAAAAACTAGTACAAAATCATGACTAAAAAACAAGATTAACAAAGATTTATATATGTAAATAATACAACGCAATATATAGATATTATACAGCCCAAAGACGAGCAGCAAGGAACTTGACAACCCAATCACACTCCAACTACGGAATGGCAAACCCGCCTGACATGCTGCCTACAATCACTACACTCAACGGATTTAAAGTACGACTTGGCATCGCAGCAAAGGAAACCCATTGCAACAGAACAATGGTCATCTCGATGTTCAAGTATACGTATAGATCCTAGTTACCAGGCACTTCATCCAAAGTCTAACTACATGCCAAATCCGAACCAGGTTGAGAATAGCATTGTAGAATAGCAATGTTCCTATTCTCTAAAATCAACAAGATTAACACTCATCACAACCGATCAGAAACCATAATACGATCTCCCGAAATTATCGCGATAACATCTCTTCTTCCAAACACGAAAAAAGAATATGCTCGCATTCTCCAAAGAAAAACACCATCACCCATTCTACACTACAATAGAACATTGAAAAACTAAAACTCTCTAAACCCCGGATGGGTGGAACCAGATCTTACCTAGTATTTATCATTGGTTATTATTATGATATTTTATCTCAATAAAACATTAAATACTAGCCAATCATACTCCATTAAACTAACAACCTATTTATTTGTAAGTGTTGAAACTACCAGAACAATTTGAACTTAACATTAGAGTACAGTTCTTCTCATTATGGAACTAACTCGCGTAAGCCGGTGTGCACTAGATCTATTCAGACTAGAAGATATAAGAGTAAGATTAAGATTGGTATTAGACTAAGAAGTTGCACGAATCTATCCGGCCGAAAATAAGATAGCGTGACGAGCAGACGGTGTACCTTATCTGAAATAACTCTTTGAGTATAGTAATCCTTACATAACTCAATATACGTTATGTAGCTACGTTTTTTATGAAAGAACTTTTTCACGATTACCGATATATTGTTGTGATGTCTGCTTGCCATTTGAGCAAGTTTCAGCATCTTTTTTGGTATCCTCATCAAATAAACGCCATTAAATTAAATAGCTGATAATTATGTTAAAAAAGCGCAACTCATCTGATTTTGTAGCTTTTGTTGTGAAGTTTGTTTGGCTCAGTTAACTTTTTTATAGTCCTTAAACTTAATTTTATCTTGCCTTAATGTTACGTAGGTTTTAAATATTAAACTTCTCAATCATTTAGGTATTTAAACAATCTCTTTCATTATAATTTTCCCGCATGGCAAAAATTGAAGTTTAAACGTCTGTGTTTGCAATTTCACGCAAAAGTGAAATGTAGCATCTTTTTTGAGGTACTGGTTTTTTTTCAATGCATGCCGCGACAGAGAAAGAGAGAGAGAAATTTGAAGATCCACTGAATTTAATTACAACCAGAAAGATGTTACGCTATACTCTCACAAAATTTTACAATTTCATAATAATTCATTTTTAATTAAATGCAAATTTCACAGTCAATGCATTTTTTTCTTAAAAATATTTCCTTTACTTGCTTATAATCAATCAATCGATTTCTATTTCTCAAGATCATTCGACCACCAATATTATGGATAGAAAGCATGCTTCTTATCTATAATAAGAAACACACTCTTCTTTTTCATAAAAACGAACATGCACTGATATAATACTTTGGTCAAAAACTTGGCTCAAATTATTGTTTTTCTTAAAAATCTGGTCAACTGATTAGCATTTTTTCAGGCTAATGATGATGCATGCTCTTCGAAGCATTTTTCGTTACAATCATTTTTAATCGAGTGGCAAGAAACTATGGCGTATGGTGTTTTTTTGCGCAAAACTAGGAGCCTTAACAAAAGTTTAAGGAGTCAAGTCTGGTATCAATTTGGACTTCAAAACGGATCCTAAAAACTTCAATTTTCGTTCCGACAACTCTCTAAAGAGTGGAAAGGATTTATGGCGTGGAGTGCAATTTTTATGCGCGGCAAAACTTCAGAAGTGTGAAACTTGTATCATTGTGTGAAACTTGAAACGAACTTAAAAGTTTCAATTATCTTGAAGATAATTCACAAACTTGAAAATTTTTGAAAATTTTGCGTGTCGAATTTAGATCTGAATGAAGCTACCGAAATAAAATTGTAGGCTGCGATTTGTTTTTAAGCCCCGCTTCTAGTGTATCAACAAAATTTTTTGATTGGCATTACTATTGACAATTTTGATCCAAATGACCGTAATAAAAGTCAAGCAAAAAACCAAATTCCATATACGCTCCGAAAGATCAGTTTTCTCGTGGCGAAATTCAGGAATTAGTTTGTCTCAGTTTGAGTCATTGTCTCAAACGAATATTTCTTCAGCACTAACATTATGTAATGGCAGTCTTCAAACGGCTGTCAAAAGGTTTTCTTTTGATATACATTCAGTCTATTTTCATCATCAAAAAACGAGGTCAGAACTATTTGGTTCAAAATGCCTTTTGGCATCGTTAATCAATCAACAAAATTAACTATACCTCGCAGAAACCTTTTCGAACTTTTAAAAAAATACAAAAGGATTGAAAAAATCGGACATGATATTTACTAGCTGTCAAAGTTGAGCCGATGCCGCATCAATCAATTTCAAACAATACCAACAACAACTAATTTCCGAATTGTGGGTTTATTTTTATAATATTCAAAATTTTATTAAGAAATGGGGAAAGGTCTCTTTGTTATGTAGCAACCTAATTAACATTTAGACAAATGAAGCGACTTGAGTAGACTGCGTAGTGAGTTAGGACCGAAGTGTAACTCATAGAGTAATTTCGGATAGGGTACACCGTCTGCTCGTCACGCTATCTTATTTTCGGCCGGATAGATTCGTGCAACTTCTTAGTCTAATACCGATCCTAATCTTACTCTTATACTATCTAGTCTCAGGTTGTTTAACTAGTCTCTGCTAGGCTCAATAGATCTAGGGTATACTGGTTTATTGCGGCTGCTGAAGTGCTCGGGAGAGTCCAACTAATTTCTAAGTTAAATTCAAATCTCTCTGGTGCTGAAATTACAAGTAACTTCAGCACTTACAAATAAGTGGGTTGTTAGTTAGATGGATCATGATTGGTTAATATTAAATACTTTACATTGGTAAAACATTTAATTTATCCAATCATAAAATATAGTTTAGATCAGGTTCCACCCATCCGGGTTTTACAGAGTTTTTTAGAACAGTTCTTCTGTAATTCAAGGGTGGATGATGGACGTTGGTATTTGGCGAACATCATAATTTTCTTCCGCTTCTTCTTGTGACAACGACTGAGTCTCTGCAACAAAATCAATTCTGATTTCAGAATGGTTGGCTATGTCAGGTTTTTCTGTTCTTCGGGGAGAACTTCTTTTGTGTCTGATCTAGCTTGGGAATGGCGTGGAGATTGTGCGTGGAGGGGATGCCTGGTTACTCGGATCTGTACGTATACTTGAACATCGAGGTGGTCATTGGTCTAGTTCAATGAAGTCCTTTTCTGCGAAGTCAAGTCGTACTCTAAATCCTTTGAGTTGTGATTGTGAGCGGCATATCGATTGTAGTTGGTCATTCTCTCTCGAGTGTAGTGAGGTCGTCTTGTCTTTTGATGTTCGTCCTTGGTGTTGTGTTCTGATCTATATATTGCATCATGTAATTTTACATTTTATAAAACTTTTATTAGTTTAATATTTTTTATTAATGATTTTAGTTAGTTGTTTTCACAAAAGCTTTTTGTTTTAGTTCGGTTATTTTGAAGAGTTACTCACCCTTGAGTAGCTCTTATTAAAAATAAAGGTATGGTCACAAAGCGTGGATGTAGCGCGGTGGGTTAGGCCGGCTATAGAGCATGCTCAGGACGTCCTTTCCTGGTGGGTTAGGCCAGGAGTGGGAGTATGATTTCATGCGGTGTTTGTGAGGGGTCCTGTTATGTGACAACGTTTTATGTTGGGTTTGTTGTGGTTTTACTTATGTCTTGTTGGTTATGTACTTTTTCCAAAAAGCAAATTGTTTGTGGTATGGGTTTGTCTTTCGACTTTTTTGTGTTTTATTATTTCTTTCTAAGACTTTGTAATAGTCTTCAAAAGAATAAATTATCCAGTTTTAAACTGGGTTAATCCGGTTTGGGTACCGTTGGTTTCCTTTTCTTAGTCATGCTGTTATTCTATGATTTGTGGTATTTAGTAAGCTGCGTTGGTTAGTTTTGTTTAGTATATGATTCCTTTCCAACCGGGTTAAAGGAAAGTTTGAAACATGTTATTATATGTTAGAGTTGTTGAGTGTGAAAACTTGAAACTGAAATTCATTATTTTAAACAATTCTTCGTGGGCGAGCTGTGCGAGTGTGGATAGAATTTCTGTGCGAATGAATGAAAATATCAAAAGGTTAGTACTGCAATTGCATTTTATTAATTTACTGCATAGAATTTGGAAATTTACTGCTAGTTATGGGGGAATTTTAAGATACAAATTTTCATCATAATTAGATTTACTGCTTTGGGGAAAATTTTATAAATTAATTTACTGCATTGGTATTATATTTATTTAATTGTTGGTGCAAAAGTTTAATAGGGTCTTAAACAGTTTTGAAGAAGTTTGCTATTTTTTATTTTTCTTTTGTGAATTTTTCAGATGATCGAGGATGAAGGCTAAAAATCTAAAGAAAACATGAATAAAGAATGGTGAGTGTTTTAATATTTTAATTAGTTAGTAATATTCATTTAATTCATACTTACCTGTTAGTCGTCGGGGAAAAAACCGTGGGGGAAGATGTCGTGAATTAGTTCTGAAGTTGTGAGTAGTTTAGCTAGAATGCGGATGATATTTTTAGTCTGAAGTAGTGGCCAAAGCAATTGAAGTGCCTTAATAGTGGTTAGTTCTTCAGTGCCTACTGCAAACTCATAAGGTGTGTTTTGGATTAAGTTATATAATTTGTGGTTAAATTTAGTGTTGTGGATGAATTCTAAAATTGGGATTTCTATAGGTTGCAGGAACTCGTGCGGGATAAGGAAGGGTCGGGATTCTTCGGCGTTGAAGGTCTTGGTGATGGGGCAGAAAATGTACATTTGGGTTATGGGGTCATAATTACGAAGAATACCATGGAGGTTAGTTTCTTTAATACAATATGTGAAATTTAGGAAATACGGTGAAGTGTATTTTGAATTGATGAATTGGAAACGATGGTGTGGTTGTCTAGAGGGTGTGTGGAGGTCAAAGTGATTTTGGATGAAACGATAGTAACTGTATGTATGTGTTTGTTTAGTGCGCAACATAATATCGTGTGAGCAGTGTAAATCTCTTTCGTGTGGTGCAAGGAAGTGAAAGGTTAGTGAAAAGATTTGGAAGCGTTCTTTAAAACTTTCGTATGCTTGTGTGTTTGTTAGTGCTTCTGAAATAATGTGATCAAACTTTCGGTCGAAGATGTTTAGTGTAAACACATATGGTGTCTTGATGAAAAATTTCTCGGTGATTTGTGGATTAGCGAAGCGATCGTCGTCTAAGAATTGATCTTGGTTAGCTCTAATGATGTTGTGATCGTAGTATTCTAGTGTATATTCATTAGCTCTAGGTGCAGTGTGTATTTTTAGTGATTTTTTATATCCAACGTAAGTAAACTGTCTAGCGGTTAGTGGTGTAGTTAGTTGATATAGCATGTCTTTGTTTCGGTCTATATCGATGGAAGTGCTGGATAAAGGTAAGCAAAGAGGGTTAGTGAAATGATAGTATGAGGTCCAAGAGAGAGTGGGCATTAAAACGTATTCATCTACAAAGTTGCGTGTTTCGTTAGCGTCGTGAGGGGTGTTTAAGGTGTATTGTGGAAATGAGGGTAAAGAGATAGCTAAAAATTCTTTGGTGTTAGTATGCTGGGGGTGGTTGATGTATTCACGGGCTGTTCCTGGTTTTGCTGGGAAAGGATGGTTGGGGAATTTTCTTTTAAAAGTGCGGTAAGCTCTATTAGTGTTTAGTGAAGATATAGTGGATGTGGATGATGGTGTTAATGATTCAGTATAATTTGAAGAGGGTGTAGGGGGATTGGATGAATTTGTAGTGGAGGAGATTTGGTTTATGGTCGGGGTGTTAAGGTGGTAGGGTTGTTGTTGGAGGGTAATAAAATTATCTAGTTCTGGGGAGATTCGGGGGGTGTCTGGAGAATGAGATGATTGGTCAGATTGGTATGAGGAGTAGGTTGGGGTAACTTGGGAAGCATAAGAGGGTGTGGGAGTGACTGGGTCAGGGTTATTGGATAATATGGGTTGAAAAGGGGGTTGAGAAAAATTAGAAGGGTTATGAAAATTATTGGATGGAGATGGTTCTGAGTCGGCGAATTCATCGGGGGTTTCAATATACGGGTTATTTAGTTGTGAAATGGAGTATAAAACTGAAATATGTGAGTTAGTGTCGGAATTCATGCCTGATGTTACATTGCTAGATGGAAAATCGGGTGGCGGAAAAGCAAAAAGTGGTATTATTGGGATTGGAGAGGTAAGATTGGTTGGGTGGGAATTTGATCGGTGTAGTGATCCAAGTTGGCGGCTCATCGTGGGCTAAAAAAATTATTATTTTGAGATTGAAAAGCGGTGGTATGGGGCTGTTCAATAATTTGTTCATAAGTATTATCATCTTGTGATTGATGTGTCATTATATGTTGGATGGGACTTTGTGATGTGGTGAGTCGAAAATTTGGATTATGTGTGATTGCTAAATTTCGAAAATTTCGTGGGACTAGGGATAGTGGATGGTTATTTGGTAGGGGTGGTAATTGTGGTGCCGTTGGCTGTGTGTCGACATTGTTATGTTCTTCGTCGTATGTATTTTGTCGTGTTGTTATTTTTGTGTTATATTCTTTTATTTGTGCGTCTAAAAGAATTTTGTTTATAGATGTAGAAAAGATTCCAAAAAATCCTGCAAAGAGTATGCGTGCTACGCTTGCTTGTCTGTTTACTTGTGTGTGTATAGCACATGTGTTGTAGATTCCTTTTAAGAGTGAGAAAAGAAATCCAATAAAGTTAAACATTGCGTATAAAATAGTCAATTTTTCTAAGATGTAGTAGGGCCATCCTAGAAAATCAAGGATTTCATTCTTGAGTGTAACAAAGCTAAAAATGTTGATTGGTGATATATCTTGGGGACGGTATTTTTCGCCGTTTAGATATATATAATCTTTAATGTCTTTAAAATATCCGCTATAGTCTTGCGTGTAGATATCGGCAAATCCTGCGGTTTCTGCAAGTTTGCGTAAGTTTTGGTCTATTGATTGTCTTTGTATAGTGTCCATTTGTGTTAATAATTCTTGGAATTGTTGTGTTCTAATGTGATGTTGAATATCTGATTTTGAATAGATTCCTATTGATTGTAAGTCTATATTTGGGTTTCGAGCAATAGCGCGAATGCTTTCTGGTGAAAATTTTTTGAGTGATTGCATTAATGTGGGATATGGAGTGAGAAGATAATATTTATTTTCATCAGGGTTTAGTTGTACTACATTGTGGCTGTTTTCTGATCCACATGGGACTGCGGTATCCCAGAAATAGGTTCTTCGTGAAAGTGTATCCACGAAATGTACTTTATTCTTATAAAAGATAGGGATTCTTTTATAACATCGTTTATCTTCAAAAACGTATAGTGGTGATACTTTTTTGGTACAAGTATAAAACCATAAGATGTTTCCTTCATAGTCTAAAAAATTTGATCTATTTCCTGATAATAAGTATCCTGCGTAGGGTATTTTTAATACTGCTAGTGCAAGTGATTGTAATATTTGTGTTCGTTCTAATTCGCATAGTTGGTGTAGTGTTTCTAATTCGGAGAGTGACATTTCTTGAAAAATGCGGCTAATTGTATAGTCTAGTTTCATATCCAAATGAATATCATAGTGGATATTACCGAAATATGTAGTATTCATTAGTGATAATTCTTGTAAGCGTGTGCTTCTGGTGTCATAAGGTTTTAGATGTCCACCAGGTTGTCCGTTGCTTTTTTCAAAATTAACTGGTATATAGGATGTTCCTTCGTTTAGAGGATGACCTGTGGCATATGGGTCGATTTTTACTTTTCCAGTGGTCATGTCGAATCCTTTTTCGTATTCAACTAATATTTCAGAGTATTGTGTTCTGTGAAGTGGATTCCTGTATTTACATGCAAGTTCTGTTTCTTGATATATTTGAAAACGTGTCAATTTATTTTCTATATTGTCTATGTTTCTAAAATCGGAACTTAGTTTGCGTGATGGATGGACTTGTTCATATGGAATTGATTGTATAAAATATTTTTCGTGAAATTTTATCATACGAGCGTGTATTTTTGCTACTTGAAATGTTGTACATGTATCTTCGGGGAACCAAACAATTGTTGCTTGTGTTCTTGTTGTAGGGTCGCAATATCCTTGATCATTTTTACAAGGTAGTCGGATTCCTTGATAGATCATTGTATTATCAGATAAATCTCGTGTGAGTTGTATTTTTTCGAGTTGTATTTTCCAATCGAAAAACATTATTTCTTGGTATCCTTTATTTTTCGTGTCTGCTTTGCAGTTTGATGGGTTATTTATACCAATGTGTGGTATCCAATGTTTATCATGTAGGTCATAGGTTAATCGTCCGTGTGCGCCGTTATACGGGTATTTTTCGTCTAATTTTATATGTCCTTGGTGTCTTTCAAGTTGTGATTGATGTACAGAGTCTGAAAAAACTTGAAAATTAACTAATTTTCTTTGGGAATTTTTATTTTGTGTGATGTTTAGTCTAAGTAATTCATTTTTACAATCGTCGGGATTGAGATGTAAAAGACGTTCTATATTACTTTGATAGAATGATTCATGGTCAAGTCGGTTTTTGTTGCCGTTGGAGACTTGTGAACAATGTACTTTCTTTTCGGAAAATGTCGCTGTGAATTTATAACCTGTAACTGTTGTTGCTCGGGCTTTTGAATAGAGTGTTGCTATTATATCTGTGGTTTCTATAGCTTGTGGTTCTGTTTCACATTGTGATACTTGATTTATTGCATATTTATGTAGTGTTTTTTGTTCATTTTCTTCGCAATCGTAATGTGTTACTAATAATTCTTGTGGTCCTGTACGAGGGGAAGGGTTTATGTTTTGATTTGAGGTTACTAGAAAAGGGAGTTGGAGAAAAATTAATAATTTTAGAATATACATGTGTATGATAATCCTGAGTATGGGTTATAAAATGTAATGTAACCAATTGTGTTTTTGGTGTATCTGTCGTATTTATATATTACTTCAGTAGTTATAAACGGTGGTGGTAGTGATTGAGCTGTTATGTTAGGTGGATTTAATGGGTAGGGATGTTGTGTAATATTGTTTAATTTAACTGTGATTTCAAACTTTAATTGTAAACTGTTTTGTTGGAGTATTTGAATATTGTGATCACGGATATCGTTATGAATATCTTGGCGATATTGTAATCTATTAAGTGCCCAGTTATGAAGGCGGTTACTTTCTTGATGTTGTCCAAATAATGGTGGAGGTGCTGTAAATGTATTCCAAGCTAATCTTAAAGGAATATTTATTGATGATTGTTCTCGATATCTGGCGTCGAGATTATTTGGAAAATTTAAGTTAAAGGGTGGTGGTGAAAATTGGCTTATTGATGGTGTTGATGGTAGTGATAATGTTTCTGGTAGTGATGAGGATGTTGTTGTATCCGTAGAAATATCTATGGGGTCATTGACTAAATTTGGTTCACCTTGTGTAAATGAATGTGTAGTCCAATATGGCAGTCGTGATGTTAGGTTTGGGGGGTTAAAAGGATTTTCTCGTGCTTGTTCAGATGTTGGTGTTGAACCTAAGTAGTCTGAAGGTAGACTTGAAGTGCTTCGTTGTGAAAAAAGTGTAGGAGTTTCTGGTGTGATACCAGTGGTGTTTTCTGGAGTGGTTTGTGATGGGGATTGAGGTATATCAAAATGAACTCGGGGAGTTTGAAAATTTCTATTTCGTCGAGGATGTATAATTTGTCTATTTATTTCTGTTGTGTTTTGGTTTTGACTAAGGTTTCGTATTCTACTTAGTTCTTGTGGTAGTGTTGGGTAAAGATTGTATGTTGGTTCACTTAGGGATGCTTGTCGTTGAACTGGTTCTAGTGGTTCAGATAAACGAGCGTGCCGTTCTTCAAAAGTGTATGGATTGTCTTGAAAAGAAATTCGTGTAGATGTTTGAGGATTTTGAGTAGTGGAAGGTGGTGTTGGATTATCTTGGGATGATGTCGGTGAAGACTGATTCTGTGACTGTTGGGTAGCAATTTTTGATGGATTTTTGAATTTTTACTTTAGTGGGAAGGTTTATGTTTATTATAATATTCTTCCAAAAAAATAATTAGAAAAATTGTTGCTAGGGCAAATGTGATGATTGCTTTCTTTATACATTTACATATTGTCAAAATGAGGGATGATAAAAATGTTATGAAAATTACAAACAATAAAAAAATATCAGTTCTACTGAAAATTGTTCGTATCATTTAGACAAGTTGTTAAAATCGTACCTGTGGATATATTCAAGGGTTTTGGAAAGTTGGAGGAATAGTTCGAGTATTGTGTAGAAAATTAAAAAAATGTTACAAAAAATGATTAGGATTATTAGAAAATATTCAAGTATATCAAAAAGAAATATTATAAAGGCTTCAAGTATTGAAAAAAAATGTTTAAAATTTATAAGTATTTGAGCAACTGTTTGAGAGAAGAGCATTTAAGAAATGATCTCTTGGTCGAATATTTTTTGCTGTTTGAGGCGATTTTCTAGTGTGGTCGAATTATTTATTAGTTTTTTGACAAGTGGGTTGAGTTTTGTAAAAAATTGTTGGGGGCAATTTTCATGGTGATTGGGAGGTCGTCTTTTTCTTTATTTTTGTTTGTCAAATGATCCGGGGTATGGTGAGATTTTTATACTTTAGGCTAATTAAAATCTTCATTTTGTTACTTTAGGCTAAGTTATCAAATTTGTTTTGGGGGTATTCGTGGTCTGAGTTGGGGAAATATTGTTGATCTTTGGGTTATTAGATAAGGGAGGGGTACGGTATTATGGTGATATTTATTTTAGTTGTCAAGTTGGAGTGGTTTGCTTATTTTTGACCTGGAGGTTGTAAAGTTATAGTTAGAAATGTGCCTGGAGTTCTAGATTATTCGTCTAATTGATCTTAGTTTGAGTTAGAGAAAGTGGCGGATTGGATGAATCCTATTGGTCTATTTTGAACTAGAATTATTGCGTACTTGTGAGCATGTTATTTTGAAAAATTGAAATGAAAAATGTTACGGAGGTTTCAAGATTGTGAAGTATAAAATCTTAAAATTACTTTTTAAATTCTACTTTTTTTAATATTTTAGATTGGGGGATGAACATTTTGTAGTTTTTACGTGGTTGATTTCGGAGTCTTGTTGTTTTTCTATGTTCAGATTTGTCTATTTCTTCTTGGGGTATTATTTGTTCGGTCATTTTTCTATTTTTTCTTTGTTTTGGATATTCTTTATGGTTTTGTGTATTGATTTTGGTTGCGGTTGGTTTTGTGTTTTGATTTTCGGTGGGGTTATCATTTTGTTCTGTGTTTTTCAGATGTGGTTCATTTTGAATGATTTTTAATCCTGTGAAAGAATATAATTGAGTTAATTCGCGGAGTGCGTATTCTTTTGGGTAATAAGGTAATAGGTTGTTTCGATGTTGATCGATTTCTTTTTTGTCTGAGTCGGTAATTTTATGTGTGACATCAGTGGGTTTTGCAATTATTTGGTAGGGTCCTTTTCGGAGGGGTTGTAATTTTTTAGAAATTCCTTTTTGAGTATTAAAATTAGGTATTAAAACAAATGTTCCAATTTTTAAATCGGAGGCTGGTGTAAAACGTGAATTGATTTGTTCATTGATGTTTTGTCTTTGTAATAACTTTTTTGTTATTTTTTGATAAATTTCATTGTGTTTTTTATCTCTATTTAGAATCCATTCGGTGTGTGTACCGGAGGCTAATTTAAGAATTTGTGGGTGATGAAAATGATCTTCATCGTGTGTATGTAAAGGTAGGTTATAACAAATTGAGTCTTTATTTGGTTGACAATAACCTTGTGCGTTTTTATGTGAATTTGCTGTAAACATTATTGGTTTGCGTGGCTTTTGGTTAAAAACTATTTCGTATGGTGACATTCCTAAAGTTGTCGTAATTTGTGAATTATATGCTAAGGGAAATAATTTTACATCTGCTGACCATTCGGTATATTTTGTATCATTTCCGTTGATGATACATCTAAGATATTCTTGTAATGAACGGTTCATACCTTCGACTAAGCCGTTTGTCCAAGGTGCATGAGATGTACGTGGTTTGTGTTTAATGTTGTATAAATGACATAGTGTTGTAATTTCATTATTTATGAATTCTGTACCGTTGTCTGTAACTAAAATTTCTGGTAGTCCGAATTTTGCTATCCAGTGTTCATAGAGTGTTGTGTAAGCGTAATAAGCGTTACAATGTGGTACTGGGTTAAGTGCTACATAATGTGTAAATGCGTCAACAATTACCATAATGTAGGAGTTTCCTTCTGATGAGGGTGAAATTGGTCCTTTAGTATCAAATGAGATACGGTGATTAAAGTACAAACTTTGTCCTTTAAAATCTTGTTTTTGTGCTATTTGTTTTTGATTTGGGTAAGGTTTATTCAGTTGACATACTATACAATCATTGCATAGTACTTTTATCCAAATTGGTGCATTTGGGAAGTAAAAATTTTGTATAAAATTTGAATATGTTTTTTCTGATCCAGAGTGTCCTTTAATATTTTGTGTATGTGAAATATTAAAAGCTATAAGAATCATACTTAAAGGGAGACATGGAACTGTAGATTCATTCAGGTTATACTCTAAAAGGTCTGTATTTTCGTTAATTGTTGTGTTGTTAAATTTGCGAAAGTATCGGAGGAGTGTTTTGTTTCCTAGAATGGTTGAATCTGCTTTGATAGGTTTAGTTTTATATTTGTGCCATGATTTCAGTTGTCTAATTATCGGGTCAAGGTTTTGATATTGTTTCAGTGTTGAAATTGTAATCGTATCTGTTGGGGGGAGAAAAATGTTTTCAATTTCGAATTTAGATAAGGGTATTGTATCAAGTGGGTCGTGAAGGTCAAAAACTTGATTTAATGTGTATTTTGAATCATTTGTTTGTGGTCCTGATAAATTTATTTTATCAGTTAAATCTTCTTTTTCAATTAGTGGAAAATGGTCTTTTTTAGGCGGGTGTTGTTTTGTTCGTTTTTGTTGGGTGTTACTTTTTATCCATTGGGAATATGGGATTGGTTTGAAGGTTGATGTTCCAAGTAAATCAACTTCATAATGATTATTTTGACAATCTAAATAAAGTGGAAAATGTTGTAAATTATTTATTTGTGATTGTTCAATATCAGTTTTAACTGCATATTTGCATTCTAATCGAGGTGATGTTTCGTTTTCTGCAAGGTAGAATTTTATATTTTTGGGTATTTCAACTGTTGTTTTTCGTGTAAGTAATTCAGGTGGTGTATTTCGACTTAAGGTGTCTGGTAATGCAAGATTTTTTCCTGCAGTCCAAACTATATGTAAGTTTGGAAATTTCATTAGAATTAGTTGAAATCTGTAAACTCGGTGGTTTGGGTTAGATTTCTGTGTGAAAAGAAAAATGATTGGTTTGTGGTCTGTGAATAAAACTGTTGGATGTTTTGATCCAAGTATCAGAAATTCATATTCTGTCAGTGTATATATTATGGCTGTACATTCTCTCATTAGAGTTGAGAGTCGTAGCTCTGCTTGAGTGAATAATCGGGAATTTGCTGATATCAGGTTCATTTTATTTGTACCATTATGTGATTGTAATAGTGCTGCGCCGATGCCAAAGTTCGAAGCATCGCACATTGCATAAAATGGTTGATCAGGGTCTGGAATTGTGTTTGAAATTTGTTCAGTTAAAAGTTTCTTTATTTCTTCGAATCGTGCTTGATGTTCTGTATTCCATTCAAAATTATTTTGTTGTCTAAGGATGTTGTAAAATGGTCGTAGATATAATTGCATTTTATAAACATATTTACTTAAAAAGTTTAACATTCCAAGGAATTCTTGGATTTTCTTTTTATTTGTTGGTGGTTGAAGTTTTTGAATAGCGTCAATGCGTGATTTCAGTGGAGTGATTGTTTTTCTTTCTATGTTATGTCCTAAGAATTTAACTCTTGTCAGAAAGAAGTGTGATTTATCGGGGGCGGCCTTCAGATTTTCGTTCTGAAGTATTTGGTGATATTTTTCTAAAACATTGAACATTTCGTCTTTTGTTTGTGATTGCATAAAAACATCGTCTAAATAGGTGATTGCGTTTTTCTTGAGTATTAGTGGTCTAAAAATTTTGCTCATAAAAGCTGAAAATGCTGCTGGTCCTATGGATATTCCATAGAATAAGCGGTTGAATTCATATTGTTGGTTTCCGATAACAAATTGTGTTAAACGTCGTGATTGTTCATCTAGTGGCATTTGATTGTATGC
This sequence comes from Symsagittifera roscoffensis, assembly GCF_963678635.1. Lineage (NCBI taxonomy): Eukaryota > Metazoa > Xenacoelomorpha > Acoela > Convolutidae > Symsagittifera > Symsagittifera roscoffensis. The sequence continues at coordinate 52,449,523 of NC_087068.1, read as the reverse complement.
ACTATTCATATCGGCGGTTGTAAAGTATTTGCCGTTTATTTTTGTTAAAATAACTTGTATTGGTTCAATGGGCCAATTACATTTTGATTCATCTATAAGTGAATTGAGGTATCTAGCATCGAGAACGATTTTTAATGATTCTCCTTTAGCTAGAATGATAACGGGGTTGATGAATGTGTTGCCTTTTGGTTGTTCTTCTTTATTAACTGGTGATATAATATTGTACTGTTCTAAAATATCGAGTAATCTGTTTACTTTATCATGTAAGTGAATTGGTACTTTACTTGCTCTCTGTTTTTTGAAAACTGCGTCTGGTTTTAATGGGAGATGTAGTGATGAACTGATTTTGCCAACATCGAATTTTGATGTTGCATAGACTGATGAATATTTAATTAGCTGTTTGGCTAACTTTTCGAATTCGTCTTGTGTTATTTGTGAATGTTGGAAATTAAACATTGTTAAAAATTTCTGTTGGTCCTCTGTGTAGTTACTTATGTTGAATGTAGGTTTGAAATATGGAGTTTTTGTGAAATAATCCGTATTTCTGTTTTCGTTACTTATTATATTATTTATAGATAATTCTTCATTAAGAATTGTAGATTGGCAAATATCTAGTAATTGGAGTATATTATTTACGCGATAGGCTTTTTCGTGTATTGGTGATATTGTAGCGTTGGTTTCGCAGTATCCTAAAAGTCCTAAAGGTAATGTTACTTGGTAAGGTGTGTTGTTATAGACATGTAAGGAAATGATATCGGAATTCGAGTTTTTCAAATATTTTATGGATGAGATTGTGATTTTGAAAAATTTATGAATAGGTTTGAATTCAAATTCTGACATATAAAATTTTTGTTTGTTTTGTTCTTTATCATATTGGTGAACTTGTTTGATTGAAAAATTATAGATATTTCCTGATAGTGGTTTTAGGTGTTTTCGTTGTTTGTTAAATATCGGGTAGAATTTTGAAAAGAATGGTGGTTGTTTATTTAATCTTTGAAAAAATGTTAAGGATGTTTCTTTTGTTTTTGTATATTTATCTTTGATTAATATTTTACTATTTAGTATGTTAATTGTTGGTATATACTTCGAAATAAATGGTATTCCAATGATATTATATTTAATGTCAGTGATATGGAATATTTGTTTAAATGGCTTATTTAAAATTTTGCTTTGTTCCATTGTTCTGGTAGGGAGGAGAAATAATTGGATTTTTCCGTAGTTTATCAATGTTGATCCTTGTGCTGTTGCTAGTTTGCTGGAGGTTTCAAGAGGTGTTAGCTTTGGGTGTAAGGATTTTATTTCATTCCATGTGGGGATGTTTATTATGTTTGATTCTGCTCCTGAATCAATTAAAAAATCTATTTCAAGGTCTGGTGGTTGAAATTCTTTATTTCTTGGGCTTTCTAAGAGAAATGGTATTGTCCAAATTTTTTCTTTGGGTTGTTCTTTTTGTATATTTTGATAAATGTGGTTTGTATTCAAGCATTTTGTTTTGGTATTTTTATTGGTTTGATTTGTAGTGTTAATCTCATTTGTTTCTTGTGTCGTTGGTGTGGAATTTATGGGTGTAGTGTAATAATTTTGAAGAAATTCTGATTGATTTTCATATATATGTGATGGAAAGGGTTGTTCATATATGACAGATTCATAGTCATTTTCGACTTTTATCATATTGATAGTAAGAGTGTTTTCAGTATCACTTTCTGAATCTGATGATGTACAGTTTATTTGATTGAGTTGTAACATATCAGTTACTGTGTCATCAATACCTGGGGGGTCTGATGTTGTTTCTGGGTTAGCTTGTACTTGATTGATTTGTCTTTGATGTTTAGGTGTACTGCTTCTATGACGATTATTAGAGTTATTATAGTGATTATTATTCCGGTGTGGTGATTGGGAATAATTTCTATAACGATTATTATAACTTGGGTGTCGATTTTGTGAATTATTTCGCGATCTGTTTTGGTAATTATTGTTTGGTCTGTTATAGTTCGATCTATTATATGAGTTATTCCTTGATCGATTGTTCGGGTAATTCTGGTTTCGGTTGTTTGAATAACTTCTATTTCTATTATAGGAGTAGTTTCTATTCCTATTGTATGATGAATTTCGTGATTGGTTGTTTGGATAGTAGTTATTTCTTGATTGGGAATTAGATCTAGAAACAAATCGTTGTGTATTTGAGTTTGATCTGGAGTAGTTACTTCTACTATTTGGTCTATTGTAGTGATTTTGTGATGAATTTTGTGTATTTCTTCGTTCTGGTGATCTTCCTCTATAACTTGAGTTATATGGGGATTGATTTCTTGTATAACTTGTATTGTTCGGAAGTGGCTTTCCTGAACTGTTGTTGCTGTATACATTTTTGTTTGGTAGATTTTGATCTTTTTTCATGTATTGATAGAATGATTTATTTGGTTCTTTGTATTTTTGAGGTTTATTTTGACTATCTTGCTGTTTTTGTCTACATTCGGAAATACTATGTCCGTATCGGCGGCAATAATTACACCATTTTTTGAAAGATGGTTTGCCTTTAAAGTTCGGGTTCTTTTCGTAAATATTGAGTATTTCAGTGATTTTTTCAACGAGGTCTGTTTCTGATTCCTGTATATTATTAATATTAGTGGGAGTCGTTTCAATTTTGTTAACGTATTGTAATTTCAGATTTTCCGTTTCTTCTAGTTTCATCGTGATTTCTGCTTGTTCTAATTTGTCTACTAGTTTTCGAAAATCTAAATCGGGTTCTCGAATTGAAGAAGGATGGGATGCTCTCTTTTTTATTGCTATTTTCCTTAATTGTGGTGTTAAGGTCATCATTAAGATTTCTGTCATCTTTGTGTTTTTATAGTCATGTGTATTTAGTGAGTATGCTTTTCGAACTAGTGTTTCGATTCGTACTGCTATTTGCTTGATGGTTTCGTTTGGTAATCTGCGAATTTCATTACATAAAACTCTTTGTTGTTGTTTGTTTCTTTCGGAGTCAAACATTTTTGAAAATTCTTGTGTAAATCTTTTCCAGTTTGATTTTATTTCTAGAGGTAGTACTGAAAACCATTTTTGGGCTGCGCCATCTAAGGTTGTTTGTATCAACGCTGTGCGTCGATGTATCCAGTTTTGATGTAGTGGCGTATTAATTGGTTCAGGTCCTATATTTAAAATCAAATTTGCTGTTACTGCATTTAAATAATCTTCTACAGAGTATTCAGGGTCCGTTCCTGTGAAAACCATTAAAGGTTTGTTTGATGTTATTGATGATCCACCCATAAGGTATGGATTCATTGTCATTTGTAATGATTCTGCTGCATTTGGCATTTGAGAAAAATTTGAAAGTTGGTTTCTTGTTATTTCATGTTGTTGGAGATAATATGGGAGTGGTATTTCATTTTGCATTTGTGATGCTTGATACGAGTGTGCAGTCATTGGATTTTGTTGTTGAATTGGTTGAAAAGATTGTGTATTAATTAGATTTTGTTGTTGAATTGGTTGTTGATGTTGTGCATCTATTGGTTGTGGAGAAAAATTTCTATGATTTGTACGTGTTCTCTGTATTCCTTGTCTACGATATTCTTGAGTATTTGGTGCAAATATATCTGGTTGTAAGAAATCATCATCTGAGGATAAATAATCCATTTGATAAGATGTTTGTTTTTTATTTTTATTTTGTTGAAAAAATGGGTAATTTTCACTGCGATCCTGTGGAGGATTTGTTTGGAAATTTATTGAATTAGGTTGGGTCATTGGGTTATCCCAATTTCGAGATTTTGTATATTGATTAAAATTCCTTTGTGGTTGATAATTTGTTTTTGACGGATGTGTATAATTGTAATTATGGTCTGCAAAGTTGTTTCTAGTGAATGTTTTGCGTGTTTTTGATGGTATTGTCATGGGTCTGTATGTTTGGTAATCCATATGGGAATATTTTGGAGCAACCGAAGGTTTAACGGTTGATTGTAAGGTTACCTGTGTTTGTGAAGGATTTGTATTTCTTGGTGTTGTTAAATTTGGGCGTATTGGTGAAATACTTTGTTGTGTAGTTGTTGTGTGTACAATTTCTTCATTTATGAAGTGTGATGGTGTCTGGATATCTTGTTGAGTAAGATTCCTAGTTCCATTGAGGTTTTCGTTGTGTATGACTGTCGAGTTTAAACTATTATTTTGTGTATCGGGTAAAAATGTATTATAGTTTAATGGTGTTGCATCAATTGTTAATGGTATTACTCTTACATAATCTCTTATGTAAGATATTGTACCTATTGCTTAATTTGAGATTGATTGTGGAAAGCTTATAAATGCGGGATGAGACCATTCGGGGTCCCAAACATAATCTGATTGTTCTGTGATAGCGGTATCATCGTTCGAATTTTGGGGTCTAAAATTTTTTCTTGCTTGTGCAATTAAATCAATATTGTGTGTGAAATAATCTATTATGAACCATGCTAAAATTTTTTGTAAATCGTGTTTGGTATGTTGTGAAACGTCGTCTTTCGTGAAATTTTCTTTAATGATGTTTAAATAACTAGAGAGTAGTGTGATTTCATGTCGTACTTTCAAATGTTTAGATGTTTCTGTCGGTGAGACATTTGTTATTGGGATTTCGTTTTCTAATATCGAAATATAACTATATATTATTGCGAAAACTTCATTTGTGAATATGGAGTTTGCTCTTTGTGAGTTATGATATTGGATGCTTTTTATATATTCTGAAAAAACTTTTGAAAATTCTAAATCAAGATCGTCTGTTTGTATAGTATATGTTCTATTATTATGGTTTGGTGAGGTGAATTCTATAGAGTAGATTCCATACTGTTGTGTTATGTTGCATATATCTTTTAAGTAGTGATCTATGATTTGTCTTTTGATTTTTACATCGGGGAACTCTGTTTTACATGGACTGATTCCGGGTTCAAATAAATTTACGAGTAAATTTTGACAAAATATGTGTTGTCCTCTATCAGTATCTGCGTCTACTATAAAAGGAAAGATTTCATCATCATCTGGAGTTTCGTCACCTGGAGTGTGCGTTGAGCTCATTTTTTCGTTCGATGACTGTTAATATGTAATTATTAATGTGTCGAATTGGTTGATTCCAATTGTATAGATGTACTGGTTTGTGTTTGTACTGCTTTTTTATTCTTCTTTTTCCTCTTTGTGATGAATTTGAAGTTGTTTCTGAGTCAGAAAAATATAATTGATCGTGAAGTGGGTAATTTTTATCTATTGATTCTTTTAGTTTGTAAAGTTCGTCTAAACTGTTGGTTTCTGATTCTGAAAATGCGTTTCGGTTTTTTGAAAATCTTTTTCGTGTTATTTGTCTTTGTTTAGTTATTATTTTCCTCTTTAGTGTTTGTCGTTTTGTGCGAATGTATCCAACTGTTTGTGTATGAGGTGTGATTACAAGGTCGTATTTTTTGTTATCTATTTCACAATTGTGTAAAATGATTGTTTGTTTATTTCCTAGGTTTTTAAATGACATAAGGTTTAGAATGACGGATGCAAAAAGTTGTTAAATGATTTCTATTTTCTTAAACTGTTAGTTCTTACGATTTTTTGGTTAGCTTAACCTGGGTCTATTTGTTCAGGGTTGGAGAGAAAAGTATATCGATTCCGAAGAATGATTTTTTACTTTCTCGTGGCTAGTATAAGTTAAGGTGTTAACTTACTTAATCTTACTTAGGGGTAGTGATTGTGTTCAAGGGTTGGAGAATAGTAAATCGATCCACAAGGTTCAGGTATAATTAGAACGCGAGTAGTTCGTTAGATACTATTTTAAACTTACTAAGTCTAAGATTTATCCTGGGTCTGGTAAGAGGGGGGGTCAAGTGAAGGATGAATAACCGAAGTTCTTCACTGTTTATCCTAATTTGAATGATTAGTTTTGTTTAAAAATTTCTATTAGTCTTAGGTCTTTAGAAAGGGTTGGGTAGTGAATCGACGTTTGAGGTCGTTAGACACTAATTAAGTGGGTGGGGGAGAACAAAGTTGTTCTGTTTGATCCAAGGATAAGCCTTGATGATCAAATTTAAAATTTAATTAAGTAGAAAATGATTTAAGATCCAAGGATAAGCCTTGATGATCTGGTTTTAAAATTAAGTGAATTTAAGTTTTAATAAAATTTTAAATGTGTGTAAAGGAAAGATTTAGTGTTTTATGATGTTAGTGAGTTGATGATTGCTGTTATGTTTTAGATGATGAAGCTGGAACAACAGGATGATTTATGATTACTAACCATTTATTGTCATGCTACTAATTTTTATTTTTATTTTCCAATAAATATTTTTCAAACATGTTTTGTATAATACTGCAGAGTTTTAGGAAAACGATCTTAGATCTTTTTATCAATCGTTATTGTATAATATTAATTTTGTTTAGCGCCTTAAATGATTTTGAAGAGTAACTTCAAGGTTTTATGTTTGCAAATGGAAATCTAAATTCATTGCAAGTAGTATTCGAAATATAAAAGTTTGTTCTGGCTTTTGCCGAACTATCATATAACTATACGGCAAGTTTTTACTTTGTCGTATGTCGTCTTTGGTTCGAGGTCTTCTTCCAATTCCGGGTAGTTCTATTATGGTTCGGAATATTGGCTCTGATCTATTGAGTCGGAGAGACATTTCAATTAAATTATTGTCGTATAACATTTTGTAAATGTTTTTGTCTAATTTCTAATCTATTTTTGGTTAATTCTAATCTAGTAAGGTCTTGTTCGAGACTTATGGTTGCACCAGATGAGTTAGGACCGAAGTGTAACTCATAGAGTAATTTCGGATAGGGTACACCGTCTGCTCGTCACGCTATCTTATTTTCGGCCGGATAGATTCGTGCAACTTCTTAGTCTAATACCGATCCTAATCTTACTCTTATACTATCTAGTCTCAGGTTGTTTAACTAGTCTCTGCTAGGCTCAATAGATCTAGGGTATACTGGTTTATTGCGGCTGCTGAAGTGCTCGGGAGAGTCCAACTAATTTCTAAGTTAAATTCAAATCTCTCTGGTGCTGAAATTACAAGTAACTTCAGCACTTACAAATAAGTGGGTTGTTAGTTAGATGGATCATGATTGGTTAATATTAAATACTTTACATTGGTAAAACATTTAATTTATCCAATCATAAAATATAGTTTAGATCAGGTTCCAGTAGGTTATAAATGCATTTTAAAAATAAATTATAAAACAATTTGTGTAGGTTGTTATTACATTTTTTAATAGCTACACAGGAAAAAAAGCTGACAATCGGTACAAAAAAATACTCAAAATAAAAAAAACAGGTTTCTTATGTCAAAAACGTTGAATAAATCATCATCATTTTGAAAGATGATTTTTTGCTATTTTTTAGTTAAAACGACCTGCAAAATTTTGTTTTGTGAATATGATCAGTACAAGAACAGGAGTATTGGTGGATTTCAATCAGTTTCCCTCGAATGCTCAACAATATTCAGGTCGATAAGCTTGAACTTCTATGCTTGCCAGCGTCGAGACAGTCAACTTATGCTTCATCTCCAAAACTCATCGAGAATTTGCAATTTTACGATTGAAAGTCTGCGGTCGATAAGCTATTTGCAGTCCAGCACAAAGTCGAAAACATAGACACTTGATGCTGGGCCAGAAAAGCGAAACAATTTTCAAGCACAGTAGGAACGTTGGTTGGTTACTGGCTGTTTTGAGTAACTTTGTTGAAAAACTAATTGTTTTTTGAATTAAAGACAGCTCAAATTTCTTAAAATAGACCTCTATCAGAGTGTTGCAATCAACAACAATCAATGCAAAAAAATTCTTTACATCAAATTAGAAGTTTCAGGGAGAAATTTTTCAAGATTTTGAGAAATTAGATTTCCCGCAATATAAAACTTCATTTTAAGCATTTAATTGCAAATTTTCAAGCATTTTTTTGTTCAACTATTGTCATGAAAAGTCACCTGAAAGGCTTACACTCTGATGTTAATTCATTTTATCAAAAAAATGATAGTCGGAAAGGTCGCTACATGCAGTCAAAGCAAAGTTAACACATTATCGAAGCGTAGATCGAGCACAGTCGAAACATTGATTGACCAAAGTTTGAAAAAACAAAAACTAGCGTGATCAGACCGTAAGAAAATGGTTTTGTAATCCTATATAATGATGTATGTGTCACGCAAACAAGCGGCAATTGGGCTTCGAATTTATCCAAAAACCAAAAAATCTAACTATTTTCTTGGCCTTGAGATCTTTTTTTTTGTTCTTAGAAATCAAATTCAATTTTTCAAAAGTTTTAATATGTTAACTTGAAGCTTGATATTTCTAAAATTCGTCAAAAAAACATATGTAAGCAAAACTCTTATCAGTGGCTTCGTGAGCCCAAGAAAAAAATATTTTTGACATCCAATTAGTTTTCAAACTTATCGAAGAGTTCAATTCTTAATTTCGCTTTAATATCATGTTTTTTTATTTAATGAAACCAGATTTTTGTAGAGAAAAAATTTTTAAAAATTTTGTTTTCGGAAATCAGAGCTGAACTTTTTTCACTGTGATGTTCATTTTTGAATGTATCCAGACACACAATCTGATTTTTTTTTCTTATATTGACCTCAAAACTTACCAGCAGTTATAAGTCCAGACAACCGCAAAAAGTTAGTAAAGTTTATTAATTACTAGCCAAAAAAGAAACAGAAAATTATATTGTACGAAATGAATAAACATTTTTTATTGAAAAAATTGAATCAACTGATTCGTTGTGATTGCTTGGTACTTATTTGACGATTTCAATGCTTGAGAGTATACGTTATTGTTCCGACTTTCGACACGAAAGTAACGGAATATTTGTGATCGGGGTGGGTTTTTTTTCTTCAGACAAATTTCGACTTTTTAACTAGACATTTTTGACGGAATTTTTTATTTCATTCAAAAGGTATTGTTGTCTTGAGCTCAAATTTGAAAAGATTATTTACCTGTGACCGTTTTTTGTAAAGTTACGCGGGTTTAAAGATTGCCATTTTGGCCAATTTGGGACAATTAACTCGCGATATATTTCGCGCTATTAACGCGTAAGCGGAGAGTTAATCCCTCTTAAAAAACGTTCCTAATTGGTTGAAAAAAGCTTATTTGCCATAATTGATTTGTTACAAGGAGCAAATTTTATCCTTTTGTACTTTATATGGCGTGTGGGGGGATGATTTTCATAAAAAATTTCAAATTTTAGAAAAAAAATTTTTTTTTCATTTTGTTTTATTTCATTAATTTTTTTAAATGTTATTACTGCTCGATATACCTTAAAATGCAGTCGAAACATTCAAGGCTTTGCACTGATACGAGCATTCTTGTTTCTATAGCTATCATTTTTGAATCTGGTAATTGCGCAAATTGCATTTAATTTGATTAACTCATAAAACAAATTAATTGAAGTTGTTCAAATGAGATTTGAATTTGTACACTGTAGCAGCGTAGAGTTTTGATTCTAGCTATACAAGATTTTTTAAATTGACCGATAAAGATTGTTAAAAACGACTGGAAGAACAATTTCCAATGTTACAAATGTTGTTACAAATGTTGAAGAAGAACTTTTTCTTTCTGTCATTTAACCTTCTCAAAGTCCAATTTTCTCATAATAAATAGCTTAGAATATCTTCTTTTGGCCAAAACGCATTAATTTGACCGAAACGCTTGTTACAGCAATTATCACACGAACCAAAAAAAATTTTTTCCTTCACTACCTGTAATTGCTATATTTCTATACTTCAAGATCAACTATTTACCTATAAAGATTTACCTGAAACATTTCTTTATTTAAAGATCTGATTTCTGCTTTGTGGTTAGAGTAGGGTAGAGTAGAGTATTCATTTGCACTTTTTCGAAACTGACTTACAATATTAGCACACCACAAAAATGCTTTATGGTCAGAGTTTTTAATAATTTTTTTATTCATTTGCACAACTTTTTGAAAACTACTTACAATTAGCTCACCTTAAAATTGAAACTTTGATTTCCTCATAAATAAAATAGGAAACATTTAAAGATTGTTTAGTTATCCGCACAATTGGTGCACATTATTACTGGAAACTTTTCCAAACTGCAGCTGTTTTACTGTTTGCAATTTAAAAAATCAGTCAATAGTTTTCCTGATAAATCTAAATTTTAACAAGACATTTTTCAAAGTTCCGATGAAAACTCGGGAAAAATGCGTGTCACATGTTATTCACTCGTTCAATCATGTGAAACTACTTGTTGTTCTAACGTGATTTAATTGGAAGCTCCACAAAAGTTTGTCCTTATGTAATCACATGCCTGAATTCAAGATTTTTTTCAAGCTTTACTTTAACCTGAATGCTCATGTTTATTTTTCTAAGTTTTTCTAAAATAATTCTGTGCGGACGGATGGCGTTTTTTTAGATTTTCGTTTTGTAAGTTAATCGTTTTTCGCATTTTCTTTTGACTTGCTTATATATTTTTTGCTATTAAATGCTGATTGCTTTGATTTGCTGCATGACGCAATGGCAACTGTTTGTAAATGTTAATAAAGGTTTTATCACCTGCGGCAATGCAAAATGGATTAGTAACATCTGTATTTATTTTTTCATTGATGACGATATGAAATTTAAAAGCTTTCTCTTGACGCAGTTTATGAAAACTATTTTAGTTTTTTGAGTTTTCATAAGATAGATTGGATAAATAGTTTTTGATTCTGTGACGCTCTAAGAAAATTAGTTAGGCTCTTAAAAAAGTTTCATGAAAAGCGAGTTTTTCAAATTTTGAGAAGCTTGATTCAAAAAAATTTTGAGAAAATAATTATTAAAAAAAACATTTTCATGTAGATGGCAATAGCAATAAAAAATTTCAATTTTGGCACTTGAATTCAGAACTTTTTTTCTTCGCAAACAAAATAACCTGATAATCTAAGATAACCTGATAATATAATTTTTTTGATCCTTATAAATCTTAATGGTAACTGCACTTAAAAAAGCTGATGATAATTGTCGCATCTTTTTTGTAAAACAACCTTAAAAAGCGATTGAGTAAAGGTTCTACTTTAAATCTCAATTTTCCATATATAAATTTTAGATTTTTCTGAAAGCCATATTTCGCTAAAATTTGGCTCATAAAAATAAAATCGGGCTGAGGTAAACAAGTTTAAGATCTGAGGCCGGAAACGCAATCTATAGGTTGTTGTTAACATTGACTATTTTGTAGAATCAAACCGAATCCATGCAAATTGAATTCGAGATTCACTAGTTTTTTTGTAACTATGATAACTAATATCAGAACAGAAATTTAAAAGTTTTAATCTACTTCATTCTTGTTCACACTTAGTTCGGAAGAAAAGCTGAAACTGAAATTTCATCCAACTTCGAAAACAATTACAACACTAACTCTGGAACCCCTCCCCCCTTGTAAAACAGAATTCAAATAGGTGCAATTCAGAATTCAAACAGAATGCAAATAGGTTCAAACTTATTAACAGGATGTTAATCGAAAAACCCCTTCCATCGACTTCAGAAAAATTGAAGGAAAATGAATATTTTGATATGTCCACTCCTGGTCAAAGATAATGCATACGCCCCAGGTGAAAAATTTAATTGAAAAGGGAGCTACTTTTAATTTCCTGTCTGAGCCTTGTAATATTCGTTCAGTTTATAAAAAACTAAATTGTTTTGTATTTGTTTATATTTGGCAAATAAATGCGGACTTTTTTGATTTTTGTCTTGTTTTTATCAGAATCCACAGCAGAAATTGCTGTAAGATATATAATTGTTCCGATTTTTCTTCACTTTGTTTCGTTTTTATTCAATGGATATCTGAATTTTGACCATTTTCAAACCATAGCAGCCGAATGGTGGTTTATTTTTGTATACCTTCAAGGTATATTTTTCAGCCAATCACATTTAAGCTTTTCGCAAAAAAAAACAAACCCGTTAAGCGCGCCAGTGGTTAGTTTTATTTTGTTTTTGTAAAACCAAGCTTAGGCTTGCTTTTTTGCCACAAAAATTTAGCGTCGATCGAACAAACAAAAAAGCAACTGATTTGTTTGTCTTGATTTGCTGAAAAGTGAAAAAACAATACGAATTGTTCAGCTGGTTTCATAGGCGTTATTTTCCATCCTCATAATTTAGTTACATTTCAAACGGGTAAAAAGTATTTTAAACACTCCCACTGAAAAAATTCAACACTCCCTTTGAATGGTATAGTTCTAGTTTCCATAATTGTTTGAAACTAATATAAAAAATTGAAAATAATTTCTTTCCTTTTTCTTAAATTTCAAAAACTTCAGATGGCTTCGAGCAATTCAACTTATGTTACTTCTAATGTGTCCAATATCACTTCAAACAATGCCGCTGATCAAAATCTGTAAGTTCATTTGTCCAGAAAGATAAATTTCTTGAAAAATAGTTGCGCATTTCATTTTCAATATATTTCATTTAGTTAATATTTTTGAGAACACTTTGCTTTTATGCTTTTTGATTCAAGAAGAGAAATTTTTCCAGTTTTAGTTTGTTTTTCTATAAACTGTTTCAATTTTCCATCTTTTTTAGTGCATTTGGTAATTGCTTCTCCGCGTTTACTATATGTCTATCATGTGAAACTTTTCTAGCGTTTAACTTAAAAACAATTTGCATTTATTAGAGGGGGGTCGCTATAGGGGTTGCGTTGGGGTGTGTAGGAGGAAGGTGGGTAGCATATGATATTTTTTGCTATTCGTCACATGAATAATTATGTACTGATTTCTAACTTATAGCTTCCACTTTTAGTAGACACGCCGTATAGGATCGCGTAAGCTCACTTGTGACAATAATTTTCTAAAAACATATATTAAAACTAAAAGTTTAAAAAAGATTAGACGGCTGCTGTACAAGTTGAACATAAGGATCCCATTTCAGTTGATTTTGCAAAAAATATTTATTTATAGAATAACCAAAAACATGTACTAAAAATTAGCGAAAGTAAACTCTTATCAATTTTAAAAAGTGCTTGAGATTTAGGACTAGTTTGATAGGGGATAAACAATCCTCAGCTGGAAAGCAAACTGAAAAGAGGAAAAATTTAAACCAATTTATCTCGACACTCAGTGATTTTTCAAAATCTTTTTTTTTACTTCCAATCACAAATAATAAAACTTCAATATGTTACCAAAAACGGTACGTAAAAAGAAAAAATTATGCGGTAAAAAGTGTGATTTATCTATTGGCCCATATATCCATACCGAGTTTTTTTGAAAAATTCAATGTATATTTTTCTTTTAGTTTTTGTTACTTATCTCTGTAGCCTAAACTTTTTGATTATTACTTTTAAGTGATTTTTTTTGTAAATCTATGCTATCAAAGCACAAAATGTTACTTTAATTTTCAGTTTTTAATTAGTTATTGTCTAAAATATCAGCTTAAAATTTTTTTTGTGATTCTTTTAAACACATTATTTTTCTAAAATCTTGAAAAAAACTGATCTACCCAATATGACAAAAATGCTTATCATACAATACCATATTATGGAAAAAAATGCTTATCATTCGGTTCCACTCAATTCCATAGAATAAAAAAATCGTATGAAAATCACATGATAACCATTTTTTCTATACAATGGAATTGTAAGATAGCCATTTTTTCCATTAATTGGAATTGTTTGATAGGTGTTTTCGCCTCAAGCCAAAAAGTTGTTTTTTGTTTCTAATTTTGTTTTCTGAAACAATTTGGGTTCTGTTTGCAACCGAACCCAAGTGACAAAGACCTTGCTTACTCAAAGCAGCTAAGGTTGGACGGTCTTGCATTTACAAGGCATAGAAAACGACCTAAAGTGTTGTCGAGCTGTCGTTCACAATTGATATAACAAAATTAAAAAACTTTTAATTTTTGGAAAAATTTTTCAACGATGATTATTTTAAATTTTTGAATTTTCAAAATATCAGACATTGATCAGGGCATACATAAACACGCCATACAAAGGAAATAGGAATAAAAAATTTTCGAAAAATGTTTGTTTGCGTAAAAAATTCGATTTGCGGTTGAAAAAAAAAATGGGGCAAATTTTCAAAACTTTTTGTGTCGCGGCTAAAGTTTTGTTTATAAAAAAATGATTATCATACCATTTCCATAGAATGAAAATTGTATGATAAACATTTTTTGTCAAAAAAATGAAAAAAATGGGCCAATTTGATCTAACTTAATCAGAAAACGAATCAAGCTCATTTAAACTTACAAAAAAATTCTTTTTAAAGGTTTTCCTGAAAAAAAATCAACAAAAAAAGCTTATCATACAATTTTCATAAATGGAAATCCTATGATAAACATTTTTTTCCGTAAAACCCATGCATGGAATTGTATGATAAGCATTTTGTTTTTGTCAGGAACTGTATGATAAGCATTTTTTTTTCTATGAAGGTCAACCCGGGTAGTTGCAAATTTATATTTTTAAATTTTGAATGGAGCATTAATTGAAAAACCAAAAACTATGAGTAGTTGTCTGTCACTGCGCTTAGCGTAAATTCATATATACTTTTTGATTTTAGTCGGACAAAATCTTGGTTTCAATGTATACCCAGGATGACTAAAAACGCTATCTATGCAACTTTCATGAAACGAAAAATGCCAATTAGAAAATTTTGATGCATTTCCATTTGTACAGCAAATTGCATAAAAGATCCATGATATGCTTTTCTTCATTCATGAAATTTTTTCAAAAAAAATGTCAAATAATGCCTTAAATTAATCTAATTTTTGTGTAATCTCGACTACGTATAAGTAATCGCGATTAAATTTTGCATGCAGATAAATGGAAAAAGTTTTCTGTATAAGTAAAAAACTTGTTTTGGATTTGAAATGAAAATATTTTTGCTTCAGGGGTATTTTTTCAACTATTTTATAAAAATTTTAGCGTGCCTATCAGGAAAATGCTAATCATACAGTTTTATTTCATAAAAATTGTTTAATTAGAGTTTTTTGCCTAAAATTTTTTTCATTTTTGTATATGACGAAACTCGCGCATTTAATTGCAAAAGTGCACAACATTTTTATGACTCAACATTTTTATATATATTTTGATGAATAAATTTTATGTATAGTTTTTCTGGTCTGTGGAGGTCAACCCGGGTATAATCGAAATCTTAGCAAGTGCTAAATTAGATATCAAAAGAGAGCCAAACAGTTCCAATTAAAATTCCAAAGTTTATTCGGTTTACTTCTTTATTTCTGTTTACCAAATTCAGGTTCGCTGTTCATTCATCTTCATTAAGTTATAAAACCTACAATAAAATGGAAAAAAAAATTCAAAGTTTTGGACCGCAGGAAACTTCTGAAGCTGCGCAACTGACTTTTGATGTTCCAGTTTCTGACATAATTCGGGTTTTTGACATAATGCAACTTCATGCAAATTTTGTAACTGGAAAGATCTGCCGATAAAAGAGCATTGTAATAATATGGTCATCTAGTTGATTTGTCGAAGTTGTCGAAGTCAACATTTATATATATATATATTTTGTTGAACAAATTTTATGTTTAGCTTTTCTTGTCTTTGGAGGTCAACCCCGGTATAATCGATATCTTAGCAAGTGCTAAATTAGATATCAAAAGAGATTTAGCACTTGCTAAGAAAATAATCTATTAGTTTTTAGCAGTTTTTATGCATCCTGAACATTTTGATTTTACCAAGTCAGGTAGAGATGAAAAACTGAAACAATTTAGAAAGAAATTATTTCTTTAAACAACTGCTCAATAATCCGTGATAAACTTTTTAGGAAGACTGTGCTAGTTTTTACTTATTCTTGTCGGTAAGTTTTAAACAAATTATTGAATCTTCCGACTCTCTTTTAACGCCGATTTACAGATTTTCGGCCAAAAAAATGGTCAAAAAATGAAGAAAAAAAAGTGTTTTTAGACTTTGATTTTTGAAATTAATTTCCCAACAAAAATAAAGGTGAAAAATAATTATAATGAGCAAGGAAAATAAAAAGAGTCGCAAAGCACTGACGAAACGATTGAAAAAAAAACAGGTTCAGCGAAATAGGAGAAAATGGCATTAAATCGGAAAAGCAACAAACCTACCAGCAGAACCAAAACAGAGTTCGAACGAAAACCTTACTGAAAGCCTTACCAAGAACAAAAGTCTTACTATGAACCGAAAACTATGTAAAAAAGAACAGAAGCATCAATGAGAGCTAATGAAACCTAAGCCAAAGGCAAAGCACTACTGCAGTCGGACCAACGTCTGAATTACGTCAGAATATTGAGGAGCGAACAGTAATGCAAGAGGAGGAGAAAAAAATCACAATGCAGAGCCCAGAAGACAAAAGGTTGTCTAAGCAGCGAATCATGAGAAAGTGACAGAAGTGACAGAACAACTGTTATCTCTATAAACCAGAAGAAAATACGAACCAACGCCAAAAATTTTGGGTTCAAAGCAGAAGCAGGCAAAATTTAAGAAAGTAGACAGATACAAAAAGCCGCAGGAAATAGTAAACGCATTTTGGTATCACGATTTGTCGATGAAAGCATGGAAAAAATAGGCAGATCAAGTGCTCACGAGAGAAATGCAGAAGATAGCAGAGGAGATTTCAAGAAACAAGAAACATCGAGCCAAAAAAAGAAAATTCAAAATTCGACCGACCTCGAGGGTTTTCAAAAGACTCGAGTCTGGATGGATCGGATGTAATGAGAACTGCAAAACTCAATCAAAACAGGGAACAACAGAATTTGGGGATCTAGAAGGACGCCCGGTTAAAGAATTACTAACAGACGAGGAAATAGAGGAGAATTTGTCAAAAACAGCACAGAATCAACTTGCGAATTTCAAGAACAATGCTGAGAGACCTTTGTAAACAAGACTCACTGTGCTTGCGAGAGTTGTGTTCCGAAAAAAATTGGTACGATCCCAAAAACAGATCCCAAAACTGCCAGGAAATCGAGCTGAAATTTGGATCTCGAAATGAAACAAAAGCTTTAAAGTAGAAGAGAAAAAAATCGAAGAGAAAAAATAACAATTCAAAATTTTTAAATTGAGTATCAAAACTTCTTGTGTTAATATATATTTTCTTATATCTGAAAAAAAATTTCTGTTGACGTGAGACTATGGTACTACACAGGCAGCAACCTTGAAGCATTATATTTAGGTGAATTGTTAAAGTTAACTTATTTTCATCGTTGTACCAAAGTCAAGGTTACAACCAATTGTCAATCAACGCAGCTGAAACGCTCAGTTGGTTTAAGCTACAGCAACAATTTAGCAACTGGAAGAGTGTTCTTAAAGATATTCATGTAAGCTTAGGTTTAAAGTTTGACCACAAATTTTTGCGTACAACCATTAGTAAATTTTTTAGATTATCAAAGCCGCATACGCTTTAGAAGAACAAATAATTTTGAACGCAGGTAATATAACAAACTGTTGAATCAGAGTAGCGAAAGTGCTTTCAACTTCAAACTATCCTACCTCTGCAAAAAATTACCCCAGCTGATCTATCTAGAGACCTGGGCATCAAGAATTATATTCGAAAAATTTGCAAAGTTTTGTTCCGGTTTACGTCAAAAATGCTTGTTTTAAAAAAAAACGTCGAGCTCAAATATTCCGACCAAATATTCGATGTTCCGTATGCCCTGTAACTAGAGTGAGTTCTATAATTTTGAGTGATTTGACTAATTTTTACTAATATGACTATTTACTTTGGAATGATGATTTGGGTATAGGACAATTCTTCACGCTTTAAAAACTCACAATTGCAGTTTCAGCCTAATAGGTACATTTT
Organism: Symsagittifera roscoffensis; assembly: GCF_963678635.1. Lineage (NCBI taxonomy): Eukaryota > Metazoa > Xenacoelomorpha > Acoela > Convolutidae > Symsagittifera > Symsagittifera roscoffensis. Next base: position 52,431,834 of record NC_087068.1, on the reverse strand, counting down.
CCAAAGTTGTAAGCGGAATCCGCATAAATTTGCGGATTCCACTTACATTTGCGGAATTGGCTTACATTTGCAGAATCCGGAACAACTGCCTATATTTGCTTGTTGCGGAATCCGCAACAAAATCAATGTGACGAAAAAATTTACGTTAGAGGTACTTGTACGCGGAAACCACTAAAATTTTGTAAGTGGAATCCACTTACATTTTGGAATATGTTCTAAGACTTGTCTCTGGAATCCAAGAACATACAGACACAAAATTGTGCGCCTATCCACTGCACAATTTGGTCTCGTAATGATAAACTAATCTAGAACAATGTCAGATCCTGTTTTTTGCAAAGCCCTGTTTTTTTTGCAAAGTTGTTCAAGCCCTGTTTTATTTATCAATCTTGCAATGCCCTGAACTACTTTTCAAACTGTCTCTTCATTTGCATCAAAAGTTTTTTTCTAAGAAAAACTTTGGAAAGCATAAAATTTGGAGAAAATTAAGGATCAAGTGAATATTTGAGGCCAAGAAATAAAACGACTGATAAAGAGGCCTCTATTTTTTTTTCAAATGATTTTGTAGCGCGGGTTGTTTTACTATGCATAAGTAGTTTGCGTTATTCTTTCATCCTTGTAAATAGCATCTTCAAAGCGCAAATAAATTAGTCCAATGCATAGTCAAAATGGCAAGTTTTAAGCCCCAGAACAAAACAAAAATAATTGAAGGCAATTTTTGATTTTTCAACTCAAGGGAGTCAATATCCTAAATTCTGTAAGAATTTTTTGTTGAAAATTTTTACCTCAATTGCCGAATTTATACTGAAAGAAAATCCTCAAACTGAATGAATTTAAGCTGAATGAAAATTTCAAATATTTTTTTGAAATGCGGATCAAAAAAGATCATAGGCATAATAATTTTTTCTACATTCGAAATCAGGAAGTTGTTTTAAAAGTTTTTGTTGATCGCCGAAACGGGTCTGAACAAATCACTTGTTCTCGAGCATATATAGTTCCCGTTTATTTCCTCAAAAGTTCGAATGAAAAAATATGATATTAAGTTAAACAAATTACAAGACGCTTTGGAAAACTTCAAAATGAGACAATTTTTTGAACTTTCTTGAACTTTTCATCTATAAAATGCAAAATTTAATAAATCATTTCACGCTTTTCCAATCAAGGTTTCTCATAATTTTGGTCCCTAAATAGGCTTTGAATTGACACTGAATACGTTCTGTCCCACGCTCATAGTTGAATCAAGTTATTATTATTCTCTACTGCATGTTCAATTTTGATGTCTGTGACATGAAAAACTTAATTAACGGCACTAAAGTTGTCTGTTCAAAAAATGAAAATTCCAAGAAAAATGACTAGACTGCTGTTGAAATACAATTTTTATCTCTTTCAGCAACCAATTTTGATCTAGTTGAGCTCCCAAAATTGAGAATTATGTTTCTGCCTATCAGTTTTTTAACCCTAGTGCTGTGAAAAATGTATGTTCTATATCGTAAATTCACTGAATCTAGACTGACTGGTTTTAGTCGTAACGGTTAGCAACAATAACTCAAAGCATACACAGATTTAACTAAGATTGGCAGGTAGTAATCAATTGTTAGCCGCACCAAACACATGGCCAAAACCAATGGCGCCAAACAACATAATATATAGTTAAAGACTAGGAATAATATATATATATGACATTCCCTCAACGATCATTTTTTAAAAAGACGTTTTAAAAATTATCCGAGGGATAAATGTTTGAGTTTTAGACCCGCAGTGGTCCACCCTCTCCCTGGGCATAAGTTTTAGGTTTAAATAGTTTTGCTTTCATCTTCCAAGTTTTATCTTCCTGCTTAGTTCGTGTCCCGCTCTCTGTCTTCCTCTCCTTTGGTCGTTCTCGTTTTGAATATGCTGTCTATCATAACCCCGCCGAAATTGGATACCGCCATCCGTTTTCTGGTACTTTTCCTTGATCCTGTCCCATCTTGGTGTTCTGATTCCTGGCTAGAATACGATACAAGACGTAGACGTCGCCCTCGCTCCCCTTTCTTCTTGGCTTGTTTTCCCGGCTGTCCTTCGTTTCTCAAATTCGAACCGCTTCCCCCTTGTTCAGTATTCATGGTTTGGACTTCAGTGTCCACTCCCTTGGATGTTGGAACGCCGCTTCCTTTGGATAAGTTGGGTTTTTCCGCTACGCCCTCTGCATCTTTAGACACCTTTGGTGCATTCGATTCCACGCCCCGATCGGATGCAACTGTTGTTTGCCCTGCGTATCGTGAAATCGTTATTGACTCGTACTCCGAATCCGAGTCTGCCTCCTCCGCAGAATCCCGAGTTGGTGATATTTCTCGCGTTCTAATCTCGGCTGTACTCCGTGTACTTGTCCCCGCCGCCTGCTCGTTTTGTGCTTGTTTCAATTCCGCCCGACGTTTCAGCGCACTCATAGTTGGGGGTGGTAGTGTTATTTTGCTCGCAATTTTCGGCGCATTGGGCTTGAGGAATTTCTCAGCAACTCCACTTTTCCTAAGTACAGAGCCATTTGCTAAGGTTAGAGTATGCTTAGATTCACTAACTACTTTCTGATTTATAGGTCTATACCTTTTATTACTGTCCTTTAGTCGTTGGAACAAGAGCTCCGTCCGCTTGCTTGGCTTTTTGGACTTGCCCCCATGTCTTGTTTCACGCCAACCATTGGTGTTCCATCCGCCGCCGAAACAAGTTGCTCTTGTGTTAATCGTCTAGGGTGGCTCATGTGTTCGACGTCATATTCAACGTCAGACCGTTCCTCCCAATCAGTTGCCATAGGTTGGGGTATATTCTGATTTCGTGGGTTCGTAGAATCTTAATAGGCAGATTTTTTTTTCAACACTCTGTCCCAATTTAGATTTTGCAAGGTTGGTTTTTTCGTGAGATTCCGAAGGACCGTGTTTGCTTCCCTGCCGTGATGAGCTTCAAACGGCGATATTTTAAGTGTAGCATTCGGAGCAAATCTCAGAGCACTCAAGGCTCGTTCTATCATTGATTCCAAATTTCCGCTATCTTTTTCTTTTGCGTAAGTTAAAACAAAATTTATCAGGCTTCCAATGGTACGTTCGACACATCCGGTAGCGCGGTGGTCATTCACGGGTGAATATATTATTTCTATTCCTTCGGAATTGCAAAATAATTTAACCGCCTTCGATGTAAAACTTGATCCTTGGTCCATAAAAATTTTCCTAGGGACACCATGTTGAGATATGTATTGCTTAATAAACTTAAGGACCTTATCGCTTTTATTATTCCCGCAGATCATTGCAGAGGGCCAGCGTGAGAATCGATCAACCGCTACCAAAACATATTTACTCGATTCATTTAGATATCTAATGGGGTCCCAAAAATCTAGCTGTAGGCATTCATTTGGCTCCCGTGGTTCATAGACTTTCCCAATGTCACCTTTAGCGCATAATGGTTTAAGGTTTTTACCTGCATCCGTGCATTCCTTGCACCCATCCGCAGCTGCAACTAAACTCCGGTGGAGATAGGGGAACCAGGCATCCCTTGCTGCATCGAACATGTTCGAGCGCCCGTGGTGAAAACAATGTATTCGATTGGCCACTGCATTCCTGAGTGGTATGGGGATGACGAGTCGTTCGTCCATCCACAGGCAATTCTCCCGCACATGGAAAACCTTTGCGTGCTGTCCGAGGTAGGCACCCATTGCTCTGACCTTCTTCTCCAACTCCGGATCCTTACTTTCCACCAGTTCTTTTATCGCACGCATCTGAGGGTCCCCTTTATAGTTTGCCTCGACTAATTTAAGGTTGAATAGTTCCGGCAGTGCACTGCTTTTCCGGACAATCTTACAGTCCCGGGGGATCACTGACATAACGACATTTCCTCCGGCTGGGTTTGCCGCTGGAAATAACTCGCCTCCGAATGCCGAAGGAATGGAAATTACCGTGTTACATCGGATGTCCCTGGTATGTTTGATCTCCGCCTCCAGTCGTGCATCTACTATCTCCACCTTGCTGCAACTGCCGCTCGTGATCTCTGGGTATTTTAACAATAATTTATTTAACTTCTTCAAGTTTAGTGATGTCATTGTAGAAGTATTTGTTTTAGTAAAAAGAGAATTACTGTTTACAGTGGAATTAATATCAGACTCACGTAGTTTACATTCAGTAATTGACTTCACGATTTTCGCGCCTTCACGGTCATTGCACTCAGCTTTGCGTTTTACTGGCTTCTGATTGGTTGGCCGACAGTCACGCGTTTTGACGCCCTCTTCCGATGGAAAGTTAATTCGATCATTTCCAACTTGTATATCTTTAGCTGAAACAATTGATTCCTTTGGTGCTTTGATAATCCTTTTATTGGTATTAATGTAACCAAGTGAATTGGTAATTGACTGCAATTTAGCAACCGTGAAAGTGTTATCGAAGAGACTAACTCTTGTTGCTTCCCCCACCGGATGCCTTGATTGATAATCCGCCAGGCCAATTTTAGCCCCAGGCGTATGTTCAATGACAAAAACAAAGGGTATAATTCGATCGATCCAACGGGTCAACCGACTGAACATAGTTTTATTTTTCTTATTGTTTCCATTCAATAATGATACTAGAGCCTTGTGATCTGTCACTACAGTAAATTGCCGCCCGAAAGTGTAATTTCTGAAATATTCGGAAACCCAAACTACGGCCAGCATTTCTAGCTCATTTGTCGAATATTTCTTTTCGGCCGCATTTAGAAAACGAGATGCAAATGATATAGGGCGCCAACCCTCGGCGCCTAATTGTTCGAGTACAGCCCCCAACCCATTATGACTCGCGTCACACACGATTCGAATGTCTTTATGCACATCGAAGTGCTTAAGTTCGATTATGTTCGCAACTTGCTTTTTAAGCGAATCGAACGCTGTTTGGCAGTCAGTTGTTCATACGAATTCGTTTTTCTTACTAAGTAGTGGACGTAAGGGCGCCGAAGTTTCTGCCAATGCAGGTATATATTTGTGAAGGCTATGGATTGACCCCATGAACGACTTCAATTGTGAGAGCGTTCTCGGGGCGGCTAATTTGTCAATCGGATCTGTTTTCCGCACCATTGGTGTAATCCCTGATTTTGTAATCCGGTGGCCTAATCATTCGCAAGTCTTTTCCGCAAATTAATATTTTTCTAGTTTCAAAGCCATATTTTCCTTATCTAGTTTTGCTAAAATCGTCTCCACAAGGGCAATATGTTCAATCTTGGTACCTTTTGAAATTCCTAAGATATCATCAATGAAAGCATGCGCACACGGAAATTCAGCCAGAATAGCATCCATGACACGTTGAAATTCCGCCGGCATGTTTGTCAATCCATAGAATCCTGTCTTGAAGCGATATGTACCGGTGGAGCGGCCTCCCACCAAAGAAAAATTACAATGTTTGCTAGTATTTTCATTCAAAGGAAGTTGTCCGTATGCGTACGTGAGATCCATCGTTGTAAAAAAAACATCCCTCTGTTTATGTTCGCTGATCGATTGCCCTACAATGTCCATTGGTTCTTCAATATTGGGCATTTGATATTTATTTTTATGTACTTGCTTGTTCAATTCTCTGGATTCCAGTGCAAGTTTTACCGAACCATTCTTTTTCACTGTGATAACGATAGGTGAAACAAAATATTTATCTGAACATTCTTCCAATTTTTGAATGTGACCTTGTTCCAAAAGTTTGTCAATCTCCTTATCGACTTTTTCTTGTAATGTTATGGGCACTTGCCTACCCTTTTGTTGAATTGAAGTTAAATTCTTGAAGAATTCGGCCTGCACTTTATAATTACGGATACGCCCTACCCTTTGAAAAAGATGTTGAAATTGCTTACGAAAATGTTTCTGCAAATCATCCAAGTCATTGTCCGTCTCCACAGTTCCTTCCTGTGAATGTATGCTGTTTACCCCTTTCGTCGGTGGTGCTTGTACCAACATCAGTCCTAGTGCTGGCATTAAATTCCTGCCGATAATAGACGGTCTGCACCCTCCGATGACGTTGATATCTGCCGAGCTAGTCCATCCGTTGGAATGAAGTGTGACTTGCATCTTCCCCAGAAATTTCAACGGATTGTTGCCGTAGTCGCGAAACTGGTCGTCTTTCGGATCCAGCGGTTTCAAATGTACGTTAGCTGTACCCAGGGTACGTTTCAGATCCCCAATGGTAAAGATAGATATTGGCGAGCCACTATCAATCCAAGCTTGGGTTGCCTTACCATTGATCTTTAAGGCTAGCTTTGCCCCCGCGACTCTCAATTCTTCCTCCTCCTTCCGCCGGATTGACATAACTACGTACTTCGTTGAACTATCCGAATCCCATCCATGTGCCGGTGCCTTTGAGTCGGTTACCCATCCAACGGAACTTCCGTAGTTGGATGCACTCTCCTCCGGATAATCTTGCTCAATCCCGCCATCGGTGCCGTCCTCATTTATCATGCCCACACGACCCCTATTCGCCGATCGACGTCCTCTACAAGTTCGCTCGTAATGCCCGGTTTTCTTGCAAAAGTTGCAAATTGCATTTCTTGCTGGACACTTTGGAATGTGATCCGGGGTAAAACCACTCTGGTCACAATTATAGCACTCGCGATCTGCTCCTCCGCGGCCCCATGTGCCTCCTCTGCCAAATACACGTCCACCTCTTTGAGATGGTCGGCGATACCCTCCTCTAATTGCGCTTATTGGCTCCGCTTTAATTTGTTATGACCCCGCTGGTGCTGCGGTAAGTCCCTCACCGGATACTTTATACAATTTGGCGTACTTGTCACCCCATTCGTATGACAAAGCAATTCGATAGACCTCATCTGGTGTCTTAGTTGAACGACATAGTTCCGTTTGAGCCTCCTTATTGGACATATTAACTATAAATACGTCACGTAACACGCGTCGTTCCAGTGCTCCCAAGGAGCATCTAGCGGCTAGTCCACTCAATACGGAGTGAAACTCTTCCAACGTTTCCCCGTCACGTTGTTTTCGAGATAGTAGTTGATACGTTTCGAACGTTTCGTTTCTTTCCTTTCTGAAAACACCCTCAAATTCATCCAAAACTCGAGGATATCGGGTAGTCGCCAGGTCCAAATGGGGTTTTCGGTTATGTAATTCGTCCTGTCCACGTTCCCCCAAGCACAAGTAAAGGTTAGAAATTAATGTCTGCTCCGCTTCCAAACGATTTTTTCCATTCACCTCCTCTGGCAGGTCTGTAATTTGCGCCGAGGTTAGCGTCCGATCAAAATAGAATGCCTTCGGATTGAATGAGTGTTTTGCTATTACACCCCATGTAAAACGTGTAATCCAATGCTCCCACAGCATCGGTGCTTCCGTGCATTTACTCGGCAAAAATGCCGTAATTCTCAGTGGATTTTTTCCTGATCCCGCGCTTTGTCCTGCTTGCTGCGCCATGTGAAAAATGTATGTTCTATATCGTAAATTCACTGAATTTAGACTGACTGGTTTTAGTCGTAACGGTTAGCAACAATAACTCAAAACATTCACAGACTTAACTAAGATTGGCAGGTACTAATCAATTGTTAGCCGCACCAAACACATGGCCAAAACCAATGGCGCCAAACAACATAATATATAGTTAAAGACTAGGAATAATATATATATGACAGTGCTCTGCTTAAAAAAATTTTTTAATGAGAATTTAGTTTAACTGGTGTTAACTCAAGATTTACGCTTGGATCACAGCTGATGCTTGATAGCTTTTCATGTTAGTAATTGAATTTTACAGCAGTTTGACATTGCGGATAATTAATCTTATGGGTCTATCGAACCATTTCAATATTTGAATTGATAGTTAGGGCAAGCAGTTAATTCACAGAGAAAACAGTTAGAATCCCTTGACAATACCATTTGGATCTCTTTGATTAAATGTAATTCAGACTATGCAAAAGCTTTCGCTAGCTCTTTTTTGGGCGGCCATTTTTAGCCATGAAATTGGTCCACGTCAACAAGTCCCTCCCCCACCCCTAAAACAATTAAATGAACGATCACCCCCCCCCCCCCCCCCCCTCCCACCTAAAACACAATAGCTAGACTTGAGCATATAAGCCCACATGCAAAATACAAAATTCTGATCAGCTGAAAAACAATCAGCCAAAGTGAATGTTCTTTCTTCTTTCATAAATTGATTAAGGGGAAGCTTGTTTTTCTGGTTCACAAAATTTATCGATGAGGAAATATAACCTTGTAAAACCACTCGTTACACTATCAAAATGATGCTTATGTAGGTGGGGGAATAAGAAAAAGAGCCGTTATCAATTCTATTATAAAAAGATTGCATTTAAAAAAGATCTGCATTTTCAATCGTTTGATGCTCTACGCCTCTTAATTTCCCAACCGAAAAAAGGGGAAATATCCAACATATGCAGGAAATAGTCTATTTTTTTTTTGAATTTGTCAATAAAATACGGAGAAAAAGGACAGCAAAAAACATGAAAAAACTGAAGTTTGTTTTTTCTAAATTTTCCCTGCAGTTCGTGTCAATTAGAATGATTAAAATAAACACCTGCAACTTCATATTAAGTTTTCATGGACTGGATCATAAAAAGAGTTTAAAATATGAAAATCTACGTTTAGCTATACTTTTCAAGATACAATGAGTTCTTTTTGGGAGCAATCCAATCATATTTTTATTCAATTTGCTTTATTTAATGAAACCTTGATTTTAGGGTGTCTTGATTCAAAATGAACTTTAATTAGGCTCGGCTCATCAATAAAGCTGCAGGTGCTCAATTTAATTGTTCTAATGGAAAAGAATTGAAAGCAAAATGTAGACGAGTTTTTATAAAATGAAAGCAAGTTCAATGAAAAATATTTCGATTGCTCCTAAAAAAATACGCAATGAAATTATAGCTAAACAGCTAAACGTAGATTTATTATTAATACCCTCCGCCAAAAAATTGCAGCCGCCGCGCCAATTAAAAAATTCCAAGTTTGGGGGGACTAAAATGGTAAAGAGCCGCCCGCACCGAAGTTTCATGGGTAATAATCGATTATAATGGATTTTCGTTGACTAAATTGTTGTCAATATAATCGATTATCATGTCAAATTTAGACCACGTAAGAAGAAGTTTTTTTAGAAAATTTAGAAGTTTTTTGTTAGCGTCATCTAAGCTCTGCCGGGGTTTGTACATGGATCCAACGTTTTACACGGAAGCGCAGGAAATGAAAAACCATTTTTTCCTCAGGGCAAAAGATGTGCTTGAAAACCTTCTGACAAGAGACAGTTAAACTTTTTGAGAGCAAAAGCGAGCTGTCTTCCCAGCTAGTTTATACTACAACTCGCAGATTGAGGTCTGTCATAATAATTCATATCTGCATTATTTTAAATTTTTTGCCCATTTTTCACTTCTTTAATCAGAATATGTAGAAAAAAATACATCAACTGAAAATTGAATATAACTAACGTATTTTAAATAAGGAAATTTTGCAGAAATTGATTGTTCATTTTTTGAAATTATTATTGTTTTTTTTTTGTTATTTAATTTTTGTTATTTTTAATGATTGTTTTTTGTGTTTAATTTTTGCTATTTTTGCTATGCTACGAACCACCAAGTTGAAACAAATCTTGTTGAAACCGCTAATGCGGTTTGTGTTTTGATATATTTGATTTATTGGTAACCGTTTTCTTCATTTTCAGAACCAACGCGTGAACATAATTTTTACAATTGCTGCTAAATTTTCCAAAGGTTTGTTGTGCATTTTGGTTGAATTAGCTCAAATGTTCCACGTTACTTGAGATAATTGTTTGCTGAATTAGCCCAATTTTTCCACGTTACTTGTCATTATGTCTTCCAGTTTCATAGACTTGTGAGCGTAACAATCTATAATGTCTTCTAGTGACAGCACATGCCAATAAAATTTCCAAGTTCCAGTATCATTTGATCAAAATGTGTTCAAGCTAGATACCCTTCAAATGTCCCCTGAAATTACAGAATATCAATCCTATCTTCAAGTTCTTCCGTCTGCAGAAAAAGCCCAAGGAATTTTCTACCTTGGGTTTCTTTTACAATTATAAACCACCCAATTTCTGTTTGTTTTTCTACATAGAAATGGTCTCAAACGTGTAAATTTGCAGTCTTTGCCTGTGAAGTAAAACCAAACTTAGTGAGTTAAGAAACATATTCAAGTTCAAAACTGAAAATATTTGTTTAATTCTATAGTCTCTTCTGATTTTATGGTCTTCTAATTGATGTTAGTTAGGAATAAAAGAATTGTGAAAAACATTTATTTAGTCCAGATTTGGTTTAGGTCAAAATGGCATCGGGAAGAAATTTACTCACGTTGGTGCAAAATTTAGCTTTTTGTGAAGAAAGGAGGATTTGATTAAAAAATGCCTTTTATTTGGACCCAATTAGTTTTACGAGCTCGCTAAAAGCGCTACAAGGAATTCTATTTCAACTCTGATACTGCGCATTTTGATCATAAAACTAAAGTTTTTGGAGCGCGCTTTTGTTGAGCTTTGGAAAGATAGCAAATTTTAAAGAAATTTATCTCGGTTGCTAAAAATTGAATATCGGGTGCTGAGACGGAGTAAAAATCTGGTTTTGCTTGTTTAAAATCACCTAAACTCAGCCTTGCGACTCGTCATGTTACTTGATAGGAAACATGACAGAATTTATTTCAAGGAATACGAGTTAAGGCAATGGAGCGCAGAGACAGGTCAATGATATAATTACCGTTGTTTTGGTATATTTGAGTGAAAGAGTTGTTACTTTCTAAGAAAATGATTTTAGTTGCCTAATTTTTTCTAACATCAACACTGCTAGTATAAGGGCGAAGTTTTGTATGTTTCGACTGCTTTTTGAAGTCGATGGTTTAGTGTTTGCTTTGAAAACAAAATGTGAAACAAAAAAAAGAAACAAAAATTAAAAATGTATTTTTAGAATTTTTTGAAAGGTGTCCTTCACACGCTTTTGAAAAAACAAAATGATATATGCTGCTATAAAGAAAGTTTTAAATAGACCAAACACAGTGCCGAAATTCAATTTGGAACGATTTCTAAGACAAACTAAATCTCTGCTTACACGTTATTAGCACAAAATACAAAACGCGTTAATCGTCCCCAATTCGCAAAATTGGCAATCACACAATATTTTTCGAATGATAAAAAATCCGTCAATAATGCTTGTTAAAACGTCAAATTTTGTCTGTAGAAAAAAATTACCCCAAGCAAATTTTCTTCAAAATTTGAAACAACAAGACTGCCAAGAGACCATTATTCAACCGTAGTTCCGATTTTAAAAAACACAAAACTTTTTCAATCGTTATTCCGATTTTAAAATTGCAAAACTTTTACCCATTTTGTATGAACATGGTATGAATATTTACTATTTAGGCTCAAACTTAGCGAAGCGCTAATACTTTAAATTTCTACTAAGAAAAAAAATTTTCAGCATGGAGAACATAAATAGTTAACTTAAGCGCTAAAAGTTTTTACATAAAACTGCCGGTCTTTTTATTCAAAAACTTTATTGAAACTTAATTTTTTCAAAAAAAAACTTTTCTTATGTTGATCTGTTTTCGGCAATTTTATTTATGGCTGGTACATTCGTTAAATTTTCGAACTGAAACACGCAAAGCGAAAAAAGAGTTGAACTCAGTTACTTAGTAATCTGTCAGCCTAATTGTAGATGTCTATGAATCTGCAGATCCAAAACTTCAGTAAATTATATCTTTAACAATCTTTTTTTTTTTCATTTCCATTTGGTATATCAACACTTAGCTTAGATCTTTTTTGCCTTGCCTTTTTTACAAGTTATTTTTTGTTCATCAAGGTGCTAGATGCCGCAGAAAACAAAATTGCGCATGCAGTAATTGATACTAATTTAATTCATTTCATAGCATTCATGCATTCTTTTAAAGATAAAGTTCCAAGGAAATAATAAATAAACATAAAACATCTTTAGGTTGTACTGCCTGGAATCAGACACGAAACTATAAATTTTTTCAATTTTTTCCTACGCTATATAATCAATCGGCCAGCAGTCTCTTGAAACAAACTTATCAATTTGGACTTAATTATTTGTTTTTTGCCTGGGTAAATACAAGCTGAAAAAGCAAAAATCATAAAACTATCGAATAGTTTTGATACGAAAAATACTGAAAGATTAAAAAGGTGGAACTTAAGAATATTATGTTTTTTATAGACAGGAGCCACAAACCATCATTTTTTCGAAAAGAGATTTACATTTTTTGCCGTATATATGTTTTTTGAATTATTAAATACTAGATGGAAATTACAAATAACGTTTTTCAAGAGTCCCAATATTGAAATTTTGACGGGCAGTTCCAGATGTGCAGTTCTGTTTTTTTTAAATCTTTTAATTTTTCTTTTAATCTAAGGTATGAATTCAAGCGAGAAAAAAAGACAAGACAAAAATTTTTAATTCGGCTTGTTGCGGCAGTTTTTGCAGAGTTTCAAAAACAAATCGAAGTTTTTTTAAATTACATAAGTTCATAGACCAATAAACCGGCAAACTTTTACAATTTTGGAAGCCTTTTGGTTTTCTGTTTATGTATAACTGCAACCAGTTTCCTTTTTGGAAATTCAGGATCTTTTCTCTTCGTCAATCGTGAGTTTTTTTGTAAATTGCAAATATTAAGGGACAATTTTTTGCGATAGGTCAAAAAAAATTTTTTGGATTTTTTAAAAATCAAAATCATGTTGCAAGGCTCCAATTTGATCTTCGCTATCAAAGAATGCGAATCAAAAAATTCAACCTGCTCCATAGTTCCTTCCTGGGAAGTTGGAAGAAACAACAGCAGCATCTGAGTGCAGTCTAAGTTGCACATAGAGAAGCAACCTCAGTAATCAAAAATAACAAAACAAAAATCATCGTCGTTACAATTTCAAAAAAAAATCAAGACTGCTTGTATCAGAGCGACATGTTGAATATTTTGACTGCCCTTTGATGCATTTAATATAGTTTTTGTTTTAAAAACTTATAAGACAAAACTAAAAGTTTCAACAGTTTTTTCGTTTTCTTCTTAAATCTCTACAGAAGCAAAGCAATATATTTCTCATAAACTAGAAAAAATACTTTGAAAGATTTTATTTCGCGACGCTCCATGCACGAAGTAATTATAGAACTCATTTTATACTAACCGGCAGCCCTTCTAACACATATCCTTTTGGAAAGCTTAGTAGCTATTAAACTGCTTCATATTTTTTAGCGCATTATATAGCTGCCACCGTAAAAAACAGTTACCTGTGTCAAAATTGATCTGAATGAAAACACACCTCGAGCATAAATATTTTCTCAAAATTCCATACAAACATTTTATCAAAGCTCGATACAAAAAGTTCATAAACGAAATGAGTCAAATAACTATGCTACGATCCATCACCTTCAAGTTTTCTTGGCTTTAAAACCGCGTGAAAAGAAATTAAAGCGAGCTCAGATTTTCAGATACAAGTAATTTCAAACACTTTTTGTGTGTGTCGTTTGCTTCCGAATAATAAGCATCCTTAGGTTTAATCAAGATTTCATTTCTGATTCATTTCCCACTTGTGTACAGTGCTGATTTAAATTAACCGGACAAAACGAGCTAATCTTGAAATTTAAACGCGTTTTTCTCAAATTGGGTTGAGTTTAGGTGAAAACTTATGAAGACAAAACTTGCTTAAAATTTTAGCAGAATCAATATGGTGTAATTTGTTTTGCGAAATTCGGGCCCAAAATTTTACCCCAAAAATGGGTCATTTTGATTTTTCTTAGTTAATCAAAAATTACGCCAAAAGTACCCAGTCGATCTCAGACATAATTATACCAAAGTGAGCCCCTTACGTAGCCTAACAAACTTTAAGAAGGGTATTTTCTCCAAAACATTGTATAATTTCATTTATTTTTGTTTGATAGACAAAAAAGGTCGTTTTTACTATATAAAACAGCAACTTTTTATTTAAAAACAATTTTTAAACGATTTGCAAAATTTTTTTTGGAGAATATAACTTTCTTAAAGTTTGTTGGGCTACGTAAGGGGCTCATTTTGATCTAATTATGTCTGTGATCGACAAGGTTTTTTGGCGTAATTTTTGATAAACTAAGAAAATCAAAAATGACCAATTTTTGGGGTAAAATTTTGGGCCCGATTTTCGCAAAACAAATTACACCATATCAATTCTGGTAAAATTTTAAGCAAGTTTTGTCTTCTTAAGTTTTCACTTAAACTCAACCCAGTTTGAGAAAAACGCGTTTTAAATTTCAAGTTTAACGCGTTTTGTCCGGTTATTTTAAATCAGCACTGTACTTAGCACACAATTAGTTTCAGTGATACAAACTTTTGAGTTAATTTTTTTAAACTGAGAAACAAAAATACTTTGTATTACCAATATTTTCAAACAGGAGGCTTGAAAAACTGAAAAAGCTTGTTTACAGTTTTGTGAAAATTTAAAATAAATTTATTAAAACAAACTGGTTGCAGAAAAAGCGGTTCAAGTGTAAAAAAAACTAAATCTTGATCTTGATTTTCTCATGATAGGTAAGCCAGTCTAAAGAAATTTTTCTGCCATTTTTTTTATGTTTCAAAAGATCTTTTTACAATCTTAGGGCTTTTAATTAGGTTGACATTCTTTATTGTTTTCATTCTAATTGGTTTTTGGCAATTATTTTCCTGGTCAACTTGAAGTTTTTGAGATCATCAGTTAGAATGACATCACTGACGTTATTTGATTTAGTTGCCAATTAAAATTACTTCAATATCTACAACAAAAGATTGTTTTGATTTTGGAAATTGAGGGTGTTTGCTCTTCGTCAAGCTTGAGTTTTTTGTTTTTTTTTCTGTAAATTGTAAATATTAAAGGCCAGTTTTTTGTCGGAACGTCTAACATTTTTTGGTTTTTTAAAAATCAAAATCATGTTGAAAGGGCTCCAATCTAGTTATCCAAGAATGCGCATCCAATAATCTAACCTGCAGCATAGTTCTTTCCTGAGAAGTTAGAAGAAACAACAACAGTAACCCTTACAAAACGAAAATCATCACAGATACAATATCAAAAACTAACAAGTATGCTTGTATTAGAGCGACGTGTTGATTATTTTGACTGTACTTTGAAGTATTTGCAGTAGCTTTTATTCTAAGATATTTTATGATAAAAGTAAAAATTTCTACATTTTTTTCGTCTTATTCTTAAATCTCCACACGCTTCGTTACAGGAGCAAAAAAATATCATAAATTAAAAAAAGTTTGCACCGATCAAGTTGAGCCTATTAAACTTTGAATAGTTTTATTTGCCCCACGAACCATGCATGAAGTAATTATAGAACTCATTATATACTCCAAATTGGTCAAACCGCCAGCCATTTAACCCATTTATTTTTGCCAAATTAGTCGCTGGTAAAACTGCTCAATCATTTTGAGCTCACGATATCAGTATCTGCCATTGTAATAAACAATTGACTAAAAAGTCCAAACAAATCTGAATGAAATCACACCTCAAGCATAATTATTTTGTCATTTTCTTCCAAGTCGGTACAAAGAGTTGACAAACGAAATGAGTTCAATTGCTATGTCACCTTCAACTTTTCCCTCCTCTATTTTAAACCACGTGAAAAATTTTCAAGCTAGATTGGAATTTCAGATAAAAGAACAATTAGTTTTAAGTATTTTTTGTTCATTTCGTTTGTTTACGATTAAGAAGCATCCTTAGTTTTAGTCAGGTCTTATTTTCTTCCCCAATTTTCACCATGGTACTTAGTGTACAATTGGTTATAGTGATGCAAATTTGTGAGTTAAGGTTTCAACGTTGGGAAACAAAAACACTTTAAAACCCTATGTTTCCAAAAAGGAGGCTTGAATAAACTGAAAAAACTCGTATACAGTTTTGTACAAAATTATAATAATCTTATTAGAAAAAACTGGTTTCAGTAAACGCGGTTCAAACAAAAAAAACTAACTCATGACTTTAGTTTTTTATGCTAGCTGAGCCAATCCGTCAAAGCAAAATTTTTTTGTCAATTTTTTTAATATCGTCGGATCTTTTTTCAATGTTGGGGCTACTAATTGTTTTGTTGACATTCTTGTTCTCATTCTAATTGGTTTTTTGACAATAAGTTATCTGAACAATTTAAAAATTTTTGAGATCATTAGTAAGAATGACATCATTGACGCTGTTTGAATTGATTGCCAATTAAAACGACTTCATTATCTACAACAAAAACCCGTTGAACCAAGTTCCAATCAACGCTCGTTTCGAAATTTTCCTTTCATAGCTTTTTCTGAGAGTATTGGCCTTCGCTGCTTCGACGTGTTTTTTTTTCATCTTGACACACAATCTGAAATAAAAGATCTTCAACACTCCCGCTCTACAAAAACGCTAAAAGTGAAATATCTTCAACAATGCCATAAATCTAAAATATTTACAAAAATTTATCTAATCTTGAGCAATTTTGATAACCCAAAAATGATGGCCGAAAAGTCAGTTTGCTGAAATAAACTGCGTGAGCGTACCCAAGTTTCTTGCTGCAAATTTTTTTCTCTAACAAGTGAGTCAGCACCACAATGTTTTTAGAGAACGTTGCAGAACTTCCGAAGCCCAAAAAAAACACAATTTTCTACGCAATTTTATTAAACAAATTTCTGAACGAAGATGAGAGCAGCTTATTTTTAAATTCAATTATTCTCATGAAATTTTTTTCTGTCCTTGAGTAGGAGTTCGCGCCAAAATAACCAAGTTTTTGTTAAATCTTTTTTGTAACCAATTTTCAGTGTTAAATTATTTTTTCTAATTTTCTGACGGTGTGTGAGTGCTCAGTCTATGAGTTTTATATTACTTATAGCTTTAGTCAACGAGTCATCATTTTGGCGGCCTTCATTTTAACTAAAAGGAAAATTATATTGTTAACAAGACTTTTCGCATCAGGAACAATCAATACTGTTCCGACTGCCTTTTAAACTCCATGGAAGATTGTTCACTCAGAGCAAAAAACGATGAAACGTTTAGAAAAAAGGAAAAATTGTGTAAAAAAATTTGCTTTTTTGAAAATCATTTCCCCTCGCTATTTATTTAATGATCAAAGTGACGAAAGAGCACAAAGCAAAGTATTTAAAACAATCCTCCCACGCTTTTTGAAGATCAAAGTGATGATAGAGTACATAGCAAAGTATAAATAGTCCAAATAGCATGTCTCAATTCAAATATGAACGTTTTTTAATAGAGTTAAATCTCCGTTTACGCGTTAGTAGCACGAAATGTATCGAGAAGAAAACAACGTGCTGCGCCTAAGCAAAAATTGACGAATATCCGTGTATTATGCAAAGTAATCGCATTTTCACTTGCAGGCAAGCTGCGCATGCAAACTTTTGTGTATTTGGTGTTGAAAAAATCCCGCAATTTCATTAAAAAGCTATGAAGAAAAAAAAAAGTAGCAAAATTAGGGCAAAAGATGGAGCAAAGCGACACCTAAGTTTGTGTTCCTTGTTATTGTTCGGGATTTCAAAAGAACGTGACAAAGCACTTGTGCTCAGGATGACTTTTCACCAGAAAAATTTCGACTTTTAACTTGCCTTTTGATGAAACTTTTTCTTATCATCCGGAAGGTATTGTTATCTTGAGCTCAAAATTCATTTAAAAAAATTTCATATGCGATTAATTTTTTTATAAAATTAAAGAAATTTAAAGCTGACCAGTTTGATCAATTTATATTAATTCACTCATTATATTTCGTGCTATTAACGGGTAAGCGAGATTTTATTGTACCGACTTCCAACAAAGTCACGTAATAATTGCACTCGACTGGTATTTTTCTCCTAAATTTCTACTTTTACCACGCAAATTTAGACGCATGTTTCTATCTTCATCAAAAAATATGGATTTCCCGAGCTCAAATTTTGAAAAATTTTGTACGTGTGATCTTTTTGGTAAGGTTATGGGGGTTCAAAGAATGCCATTATAGCCAACTTGGGATGATTAACATTCAATATATTTCGTGCGAAAAGCCTGTAAGAGGAGGTTTAATCCGTCAACAAAAATATTCTAAATTGAACTGAGGCACACTGTTTGTTCTTTTTCAATTTTGCTACTCTGCCTAAAACATCGTGAAGGAGATGCGTTTCATAAAACTCTCACAAAAATGGTTTCATCGGTTTTTTAAAAGCGAACACTACTACATAACCCTTAAAAAGCCGTCGAATTATTCAGGGTATTTATACGAGCAGTCTCTAAGGCTTGGTAGTGATACGTCTTGGTAGTGATACGAACACTCTTGTCTGCCTTAAACAATAATCTAAAATTAGTTCAGATGTGGTTTGATCTACTAAATGTTTTGCCAATACAAACTGTCTCTTTTCATAGTTAACATATGTCTCTACAACTTTCGAAGAACGTGATGAGATGTTTTAGCTTAAGGGTTTTTGTTTTGTAAATTAATAGGTGCTTAAATTTGGACCATTTAGACTTAACTGGACCATTTTTGGATAATTAACGCGCGCTATATACAAGTTTCGAGTTAACGCGAACTGTGTGCGGTGAGGTGAGTTGAATCATTCCAAGTTGAATTGAGTTAAATCTTATTTGTATTTAAAAATTTGTGTATCGAAAATTGAATCACGTTGTACTTTACAAGTCGCAGGGATAAATGGCTAGAGATTGATGTTCTAGGAAAAACGTTGTCAGTTAAATCAACTATGTACGATAGCCATTTCGGTTTTTTCAACGCTTGCAAAAACCCTGAGTAAGTTCTATTTTGCAACTTTTTTAGAGTTACTCCCATTTTAAGGACTATTTTGAGAATTTATGGAAAGTTATGACCAAAAAGTATGAAATTTGGCGCGTGTTTTTCCAACCTTGCAAACTTGATTGATACTTTCAAAAGATTGACAGTCCTAAAACTGTCAACCATTACTCAATTCACCCCTGTAATTGTTTAGAAAATTCCTTTTCAAGAAAAGAACAGACTCGATTAGTATTTATACAACTCATAACAAGGAAATAATCCAATTTTGGAAGAACAACAAAAAGGCAAGTTAGATGCCTATCGAGTGCTAACTCTTGATTTTCTGACTACTAAAAAACTTTCATCAAATACTTTTCATCACAAATGTGTAGATCCCGTATGCGATACAGACTTGATTTCTGCTAATTTTTTTGACATAAGGCCTCAATAAACGTTTTGTCTTATGTATAGAAATGATAAAATAGTAAACGTCTTTTTTTCAGAATTTTGTAATCTGAATTGACGTTTGTTATGCGTATGTCTCAAGAAATATTTAACCGCTGATTATTTTATTGATTAATAAGCACGGGTGCTGCTCTCTCGTGATTTTTGTTGTTCATTTTAATAGTTCATAGACATGCAACTCCCTAACGTTACAGAAATCAAATTTGCTTTTTAATTTTCTGGAACGGTCTGTTTTTTTTGAAAATTGAGAATCATTTTTTGTTGTTTCTCAATTTCGACCCATTACGTTTTATAAGCCATTCCATATATTAACACAGCTTTTTGATAAATAAATTGGAGATAAGTTTTTTAAATGATTAGAAGTTGGTTTTGAGTAAGCAACTGACGCAAAAGGAATATAATGGACGCAAATTCAGATGTCCTTTTGAAAATAAGTTATCCATAAAACCATGAAACTCAAAATTCTTTAAAAATTGTTTCGATAAACAAACTTAAGACTCTGAAATTTTCTTGTTGAATTATATGGTTTCACTTCAATTTTCGGTGGTGGTATTACTATAATTTAGAACAGAAGCTTCCAAGAACTTCACTAATCATGCAAAACATGTGTCCAAAGTAACAGTTCAAGTGTTAATTGTTTTTACAATTGCATTGGCTAGTCTCTTAAACCTCAGACATTTGAAAATCAGACTAAAAATTGAACAATAGCTATGGAAGCGAAAGAATTCATGTAGTTGCCTTTGGTATCATGCTTAAATTATCATTGTTTGATTTTATTTACCACTTTATAAACGCCAGGATATTGTAACTGGTGTGTGGTCTTTTTTAATGCTAACAAAAATAACTCAAAAATTAAATTATTCAGTTGTTACATGGCGTCGCCGGTGACTCAAAAATGGTAAGTGAGACTTATTTTGACCAGCAACTTGAAAAACATTTCCTTTTTTTTCAGAACGTTTATTCGAGCTGTATATTTGCTTCTGGAATAAAATTGAAATCAAAGCTGTGTACAGATCTTCAGAACTCAGTTTCAGGTATCAAATGTTCCCTCTCTGAATAGCGGAGAAAAGACATCTTAAATAAGATAGAAATTCCTCCTTAAAATTTGGTTTGACAAAGAAACCCATTGGGCTAAAAAAATGTTACGTTTTTATAAAAATCATTTTACTTCAAAAGTTATTTAAAAATGCTTATAAAATTTCATGGTATGAAAAAAATTCTTATTTTGCTATTTTCATACTATTTTTTGAGTCCATGAAATAGTATGAAATAGTATGATAAGCAATTTTTTCATAGTATGAAATTGTATGATACGCATTTTTTGTCGACCCGGGAGTTGATAGAAACATGAGCCAAGAACCGCTTTTTGATCTCATTTAAATTTCTCAAGCAAACATCACTCAAATCGACACACTGAACTTAATACTAAACTGAACTTGTTACTAATTATCTAAATAGCAAAACAAGAAATTATTTTGAATGTTTCAGGGGCACTGCTGTGTTGATCATCTACACCTGTGCAATCATAGTAATCGGAGGCATCGGCAACGGAGTCCTCATCTTCGTCCATTTCCGGAGGCGGCCGGATCCCAGGTCAACGTCCAAAATCAAAGTCCTCTACCACTTTATCTTCATTATGGCAGTTCTGGACCTGATAAGCTGCACGCTTATTCTGCCTACGCATGTTTACCAATTAGTATTTGAATGCCAATATTTTTCTATTGTTGCTTGCAAACTGTTCGCTTATGGGCGACTTTTTTGTGTATATTCTTCGATGTTTATTCTCGTCGCAATTGCGATCGATCGATACATAAGCGTTTGCTTCCCGTTCGTGGAAAGCGCCACTATCAATATGAAGAAGGCGAGAGTGTTGACGGCTCTGGCGCTAGTGGCCGGAGGTCTGGCGGCCGTTCCCAACCTGGTGGTTTTCGAGGTCACCGAACTGACTTCGGGGGTGACAACTTGTCAACCCACCAGAAGCAGCGCAATTCGTAAGTTTGATTTCTAGGAGATATTTACGACTCAAAATCTTTTCAAAAAATCAAATTACTTATGAATTGAATGAAATTGATACTATAATTGTTCCGAGTTTCGAAGAAAGTGACGGGAATTGAAACTAATTGTTTCAAGTTTTGTAGAAAAAAAAATAATTGTGCCCGGGTTGGCGTTTGATTGACAACTTTTTTCTGGACACATTTGGACTTCTTAACTGGTCGTGTTTGGTAAACTTTTTATACCATCTGTAAGATATTGATGCTTCACGCTGCGATTTTAGCTGCGACTATTTGTTTTTATTTTCTGGGGAATTGAATTTGGTACTACTTTGACCACAATTGTTATCCAACGGGATAAAGTAACCCGGTTAAACTGTTATTTCTGATTTACATTCTAAGTTATTATTTAGATGGAGCACGCAATGTTGTTTCAGTCTTAACGCGCTTTGTTAGAGTTGTCTGACCTTCAAAGTTACGAGCTAAGTTTGCATCCAAGTTGCAACCTAATCTGCGACCATTTGTTCTAGAATTATAGGTGATTGAATTAGGGTCTACTTTGACCACTATTATTCAAGTTGTGATAATTAAACCGCAATATATTAAAACTCTAGATGCAAAGTAATCATTCCAAATTGTTCTAGACAAGCAGTTTGCTCTTCAATTTACAGGATACCAGAAGCGTAAAATATCTCTTTGTACCCGGGTTGACCTCCATTTTTAATGCGAGACGGCCAAACCGTTGGTTACTACGTTTGAGTAATCAAGGTTTATGTCTCAATACCAAAAAGTTTTAAGAAATTAAAATGTAAAAAAAATCAATATTTTTGGTTTATGGAAAAATGCTAGTCATACAATTTCCATGTATGAAAAAAATACTAATCATAGACCTTTCATGCAATTTTCTGTACGTATGGAATTGTATGGAAAGTGTATGACTAGCATTTTTCCATATATGGAAATTGTATGACTAGTATTTTTGGTCATCCCGGGTACTTAACGGTCTCATGACTTAATATCGCTTACTTCTCTATACCATGTCTATATATCCCATTCCACAATAGCCCAGGAGACAAAATCATCCAACGCAGGGTAGCCCGAGCCCGTTGCAGTCAATTTTAAGGTTAAAGCAAATCTAGCATGATTTTTTTCGTCTATAACACTTAACATTACGAGGCCAAACTGTGCATTTTTGTTCCGACTTTCGATACGAAAGTAACGGAATATTTGTGCTCGGGGTGGGTTTTTTTTTCTTCAGACAAATTTCGACTTTTTAACTAGCCATTTTTGACGGAATTTTTTTATATCATTCAAAAGATATTGTTGTCCTGAGCTTAAATTTGAAAAGATATTTTACCTGTGATCATTTTTCGTAAAGTTATGAGGGTTTAAAGATTGCCATTTTGGTCATTTTGACCAATTTGGGACAATTAACGCGCGATATAATTCGCGCTATTAACGCGTAAGCGGAGATTTAATCCGTCTTATAAATCGTTCCAAATTAGTTGAAGGAAGCTTATTTGCCATAATTGATTTGTTACAAGGAACGAAATCTCTCTTTTTGTACTTTATATGGCGTGTGGGGGGATGATTTTCATTTAAAAAATTTCAAATTTTAGAAAAAAAAATTTCATTTTATTTTATTTCATTTAATTTTCTTATGTTATTACTGCTGCTCCATAAACCTTAAAAGGCAGTCGGAACATTCAGGGCTTCGCCCTGATACGAGCACTCTTGTTTTGATTTGTGAGCGGATTCCGCAACAAAGGACGCTCCCTTTGTTCTTTTTTTGTTCTTTCATTTTCTTTGATTGTTCCGACAAATTTTTACCACGTTTAAAAATGTGTCTATTCAGTGCACAGTTTGGTCTGGTAATGAAATTTTGGGATAGAAATTCCGGCATAAGTGAAAAAACATCCTTCGCTTTCACTTTCAAATATGAAAAAAAAACATTCAAGGCGGCTTGTTCGAAGGCAAATAAGTACGGCGTTTCCCATAAAATTTATCAGTGCAATAAAGAATCTGTTTCGAGTGCACTATTTTTTTGGTCAGCAAAACGTGATTGCATTACAAGGTCAAGCCGTGTAATTTATGAATTGTAAGCGGATTCTGTAACAAGGACGCTCCTTTTGTTCTTCTTGTATGCTTTCAATTTCTTTGATCGTTCGGACAAAATTTGGCATGTTTAAAGACTTGTCTCTGCAATCCAGGAACATACAGCCACAAAATTGTGCGCCTATCCAGTGCACAGTTTGGCTTTGTAATGTGCGCGGTGATAAAAACCAAGAATTTGTATATGTACTGCGCACAATTAGTATAAAATTGAGATGGACAGATTTTAAAAGACCACCCGCATTGGAGTTCCATGAATAAAAATCGATTATAATTGAGTTTCCTTGTCAGTGTCCACAAAAGTGAAAACAAATCGATTATAATCAATTAAAAATGGAGTATAATATTACTGTTTTTCGGAGCAACAAAATCCTTTTTTCGTCCATTATAATCGATTTATTTTCACTTTTGTGGACACTGACATTGAAACTAAATTATAATTGATTTTTTCCACTTTACTGAGATGCGAATTTCAACGCATAAAGAGTCTTTTCTACGTTTTGATTTAAAGTTGGTTACGTTGGTTATTTGTTGTTCAATTGAATTTTTTTCTACCAAACTTTGATATTTTTGTTACTTTTTTATATTACTCAACATTACCCCCCCTAGCGTTTGCCCATTTACAACAAACCCCCCCCCCAAAAAAAAGTAACGTGTTCAGGTGGGGGGAGGGGTGTTCAGGTGGGGGGTTCAGTGGGGGGAGGGGAGCAAAGGGGCAAACATTAGGGCGTTAGGGGGATTGAAGGGGAGCAAAGGGCAAACTTTGGGGGGAGGGGCAAACTTTGAAATAGATTAGACCAGGCCGTACACTCGCTTTGCAAAGTTTTCACATCACTCACTTGATAAAAGCTGAAATTCTTGCAAAAAAATGCTAAATGCTTGATAAATGCTGAAATTCTTGCAAAACGACGCGCGAAACAAAAATAAAGTGGAAAAAAAATCCATTTTAATGTGATTTCCTACTTATTATAAAATCCATTATAATGGATTCAAAATTAATTATAATGCTTTTTGTTTTGACGAGAAAAAATGGATTTCAAACCGTTTTTAGTCCAATTTTGTTGCCTGAACGTAACACGGGAATCGATTATATTTACAACATTATAGACCACGAAATCCATTGAAATCGATTTTTTTTTCATTTTCTTATATGCGGGAAGTCACAAAGTCAAACATTGCTTAGGATTCAAAAACTACATTTTTCATGTTCCCAGCAATATTGAATCTTCCATTGACTTTTTTCTTTTCTCAAATAGACAAATTGCATCTGTTTGCAGGGGCTCGAAAAAATGGTCTGTCGATAAAAACCACTTATATTGGTTTTTGCAGTTTTGTTACGATCACGGGTTCTCGCCATTGCAGCAGGCGATGGTAGCGAAAACTGATCAGCTGAAATAGAGTGATTGCTTTTAAAACCAGCCACCAATAACTGGTTATTGTTAGAGCTGATTTGACCTTTTTTGCTTTATATCATCTCAATAATTTGATTACGACTTTGCTTCTATATGGTCGATTTTTGAACTCAAATTTTAAGCTTAGTTGCGTATTCATGAGAATGCCATTTGCACACCGCCAGTTAGCAATCTTTGCAGTGAATTCGTGTCCAATTCAGAAGAACGATGCTTTGATTTTTTGAGTTTTCCATAAACTAAAACGGTAAGATGCAAATTAAATGTGAAAATTCCGTGAGTGTAATCATATGACGTTGTTGTAATTCAAAATCATTATCTTCAAAACAAATTATTCTTATCAGGCAAAAAAAAATTGAATTTGTATATTTAAACTAAATTTAAATTTGAAAAAGTCTTTTGGGAACAGCACTATCTTTGTATATTTTTTCATATAAGTTTTCGCATCTGAATTGCAAAGTAGAAACCAGAAAAAAAATTGCAATCTACATATTCACAAACTTGTAATTCTTCAAATACCAAAAATTCTTTTGGTGGTGTGGTATCTCTGATCATCAAAATACTTTAGTTTGGTATAACTATCGAGGATAATACTTTGAGGGGATGCAAATAGGTTTTAAAAACTGAAAAACTGAAAAACAAATGGAGATTTTTTCATTTTTTAATCAATTTTTTGACGTAAAGTTTTTGTCTTGAGGTTTAGAACCTGATACGAGCAATCTTGTTCAATTTTAGTCTAAAGTGCAGGCCTATCTCAATCACAACGGGGAAATTTTAAGTCTATGCTCATTGTCGACCGGAAATTTTGATAATTACAAGTTGATAGTTACAAACAACATGTCATCAATTGTTACAAGTGAAAACTAAAAAGAAAAACTTACTTCTTCGTGTCTGTGAGTATACAACTTAAACAGCATATCTGTTCAACAAAGTACAAATGATTTTTTTTGCCTAGCTTTATTTTTGCCAATATTTTAGTTTTTAAAGATTTTCATAATTTAAAGGCTTCCGATTATTCAACAGTTCAGTTATTGTGTCAAGCTCAGCAGTCACTTCAAGTTGTCTTAATTTAATTGGTTTTTTATAACTGACGAATCCTAATTCCCAATACACGCAATTTTCAAACTTTTTCTTTGCTTTCTTAAAAAAAAGAAATCTATCAGTGAAAAGATATTGCAAGTATTGTCTTTCAGCGCTATTAAATGAGACGATTTGGAGGCTGACATGTCTGCACCCAGACGTATTTCTGAACCAAAAAGCAGACTGGTTAAAATATTATAAAAACGACAACACAGAAATTGATTTACAACCCAGAACCACTCACTGTGCTTCTATGAATGCCAGATTTTTTAGAAGTAGACCTTTTAAAAATTCAGCAGTTGCAAGATTTTAACTTGATTTTTTCTGCAGCGCGGAATAATGACGCTCCTCGATAACAAATGAGGGTTAGTAATTTAACCCATGTTCTTTTGTTTTTGAACTTTATCGGTTCATTAATGGTTCAAAATTTTCCAGCTAAGGCAGAGGCTTCATTTGTGAAATCAAGGCTTCATTTGCTAAAAACAATTTAAGCATTGACGTTTTTAAAGCCTGCTGTGTTTATATTTTGTGAGAAAAACGACCTCAATAATTTGATTATTTTACAAACATCTATCAGCCAGAAAAACCATAAATTGTTAGAAATTTCTGTAAAAATCCTTGCAATCTTAATTTGTTCTCATTGGAAACTTCAATTCGCCCAAAACTTTTAAACCACAAACATCTTTTCAGCATTTAGTTAGTTTTTGCTGAAAATGCATTGATTTGAGTCACCAGTCCATTAATAATATAAAATTACTTAATAATAAAAAACATGTGTAAGCGCAAGCTTGATGCAGAAAATGTTGTTTTCTTGGATCAAAAGCTTCTCACGTCTAAAATCATTCTTTGTGAAAAACCTTCTCAAACAAACAAAACCTAAAAAACATCTTAAAAAAATGATTTTTGGAAAAAATTATGTCACATTGAGTTAATTCCCAATTTCTTTCTGCGCATCAAAAACAACCTAAAACTAAATGAATATTTTTTCCGTTTTAATAAACAGAATTAGCCAGTTTTCATCATCAAAAAAGTAAAATGATAAACTGAATATATGTGCTAATTTCGAACAAAAATCCAAAAACTATTACCAACTGAAAAAAAAGAATCTTAACAAAAAAAAACATCAATAGGCGCTCAGAAATGAGGTGACCTTCGGTATCTCGTACTTTTTACCATTTATGATATCTTTTGCAGCATCGTGCTAAGTGGTAGTTTTCAAGGCCACTTCGCACCGTCTTGAATCATTGTGTTGAGTACGACACGCGCTTTTTATGTTTTGCTTAGATATAGTTTGTTCAAATTTAGCTTCCTTTATCGCTACATTTTTCCTTGCGCGGGGAATGTCATGAGGTGACCTTCGGTATCTCGTACTTATTTACCATTTATGATATCTTTTGCAGCATCGTGCTAAGTGGTAGTCTTCAAGGCCACTTCGCGCCGACTTGAACCATGGTGTTGAGTACGACACCCGCTATGTATGTTTTGCTTAGATATAGTTTCTCTAAATCTTATTCTAACTTTTCTGTAGAAAAGTGTTTCATTTTATGTTCAATTGATACTGTGTATTTGATTAATTTTATTATATATGCAACTAAGTATTATTCAACTAATTTACATTATCCTTTTAAACCTCTCTAGTTTTGAGTGAAAATTCTTTGTGTAATGTCACGCTCACAAATTTTGTGTGTCGCTGTACTATTTGTTTATAACCATAAATTATGGTAAATATCCAAAAGTACGTGGTGAATTTAAGCATTTAATTGAAGTGATCAATTATTTCTCCAATAACCAAACCACCAATTAGAACAAAAAAATGCGAAGAAACAAAACTTCGGAACGAAAATGCCCTGTCATATCATACGTAACAATGGATCGTAACAATGGATCGACGTAAAAATGGATCGACTTGATGGATGTCTGCTCAATTTTTTGTTACCCACTAAGCTTTGTAAACTTAATCAAGAAGCTTGGGAAGACTGAAAGTAACTTTGTCATTTTGCCTTTAACAGGAGTTTCGCAGACTTTGTTTTCTCCAGAGAACCAAAATAAAACCGATGCGGAAGATACCAGCCGCTGACTCAGAAGTGTTTTAGGATTCGGACCCATTGCGTAAATAAGTTTTCTTAGTAAAGTTTTCGAAAAAGTTACAGCAATACAAAAAACTACCGATAAATTATTTTAGGGACGAAAACCATCCTGCCTACCGAAATTTACTTACGATCAAAACACATCTTTGAAAAACCTATTTAAGTAGCAAATGAGCTAGATGCAAGCTGTATGGCCTCTTTGTTATTTACCACTGCTAGGACCTTCTTTTTAGCAACTTTGATTTCTTTACAACAATAAAAATTCTAATTAAACCAAATTATATTCATAGAAGATTGAAAATGCTATTTCAATTAGGGGATCAAGTTAGCATGTAAATCAGCGTCAGGATGAAAATCAATTGAAATCGAGTTTTCGTTAAGATAACCAAATAGACTCTGCATTATAAGTTGAATAACGTTGCAATCATGGAAGAAGCAAATTTCCTTCCTTGTATAATGATTGGTCACAGGGTTACAATGGTTAGTTCTTTTTATCTCAAAAATTATTTCAACCAGATCTATTTGACGTGCTTCAGCCAGTTTGCTTTCTAAGTTTCGAAAGGTTCTAAATTTCACCTGACTCAACTTTTGGAATAATTTGCTGATCGGTACGCAGTAAATTCTCCAATATCCAAATAAAAAATGCAAGATTTCAAACTTTGGCATGTCGCTTTGTTCTTGCTATCAAATTTCTAGTCTACATTGGCTACCTGTTTAGTACAAATTAAAGTTGAAGCGTTGATTTTTTTTAGAAAAAATTAAATAGATTACTTGTACTTTCGAAAATCTGAAATATGGTTATTTTACCTGAAGGAAATGACCCTCACAGATTTTTATCAGCAAGACAATTGGTTCCACATTTTCCTCATTTGAAGAAAAAATGACTGGAAAAATTATCTAAGAACTATTGAGAAGACAGACATTGAGTGTGGTATAATTGTTCAAATGTTATGAAATAAAATTGTATAAGAAAAGATTGAAATTGGTAGAACATTATCATAGTGGGCAGGACAATTAAACTTTATGATAATGCAGACGCCAGATAAATGGTCTTGGTAGAAACTTCTCTGGAAAATTTCTCTCTGGCTCAATGTTGAAGCTCGAGGGTTTCTTATTGGAATAAGAAAAAAACTAATTGGACGAGGAGATGGGAAAGCAAAGCGTGGAATTAGAAAATTAAACTAGCTTATTTTGATTTCACTGAAGAGCTGAACATGTCATTGTTTAATCAAAAAATTTATCATTAGGGTACCCGTAATGATAGTTTTTTTGAAACTATGGTCTGCATTCAAGGCATATGGACATACTTGTGTAATTTTTGGGCCATGATATTAAGAAAATTTTTCAAATACATAATACACACAAAAAGCACGAAAAAGGACAATAGAGAGAAACGAATATGGAACAGTTTTTCAACAATTTTTTCTGATTTTATTTTGACTCGGTTGAGGGGCTGAATATTAAAAAATTCCAAATATTTTTTATTTCTAGTCGAGGTTTATGTTTTGGAAAAAATTGTGGCAATGACCGTCATTGTTTTTCGACCCGATTGAAGAATGGACAGTGCAAAGTTTTTGGTTTGATGGCTGACTGTCAATAGTGGAATTTATACGGACAAATGGCTGGATTGAGGGCTGAAGTATTACCTCTGAGTCATAAAAGTAATGAATGAATCTGCCATACTGCCACTGCAATAGCAGTACTTGGATGATGTAACTGTAACCTTCAGTGCTATTAATTATTATTATTAGATGTGTCCAAGGTCATTAGATCAGAGACATTGGTACACAGCTGAGAGCTCAGAGTAACAACTGCTGGACTACTCTCAGTAGCTATAAAAGCAAAAGAGAAAAACCATTTATTCAAGCCAAAGTTAATACACTCTTGAATTACAAATTAGTTTTAAATAGCGATACCTCATAGGATATCACATGGCGCAGACAGCAGGATTCTCAGCTCAGGATAATCTTACTGATATGGGATTACCAGTAATTTGGGTCACAGCAAATTTATATCCACCGTGGCAATTTAAAATCTGGTTCGAACAACATCTAATAGCGGTGACAGTAAAAGGAAAGGTAAACCCAGAAGTTATGCTGGAGGATCCAAAAGATATTTTAGAAGAACCACCACCACGACCAGACACGCCACGAGAGGGAGAAAATGAAGCTACGACGACAGCCAGAAACCTCAGAGATAAATTAGTGAGAGACCGTGTGATGCTAGAGAATGAGGAGAGAAGAACACGGGGCCCTAGGGTTGGCCATAATGTTTATTATAACGAAGTACAGAAGAAGCTTGTATCAAGATTATTTCTCTCGCTTGGAACAGAAAGGAAGAAAAGATTCTTGCAGAAAAGCCCTCATGCTGAAATTTCTAAAATGTCATTTAGGGAAATCACAGAATTAGCATCGGTCTTATTTCAAAAGGTTAAATGCGTACCATACGAAAGATACAAATTGTTCACAAGAATGTAAGAGCAAGGGGAAACATTGGAGGCATTTCATGCGGCGCTAACTGCGCAAGCAGCCAGGTCAGAATTGGAAGCACTTGAAAATGAAATCGTTTGAAATTTATTCATATCGAAAATGAAAAACATGACGCTGCAAGAAACATTCGAAACGTAAGAACCAGAGGAGGTACTAAAGAGAGCCATAAAGTTCGAACATAGTAAATTGACAACAAAGGCGTTTCAGAAGACAATTTTAGCAGCAAATGTAGAAGCGAGCACTAGTTACAACTCAGGGGTGAAAATAAAACAAGAACCAGTGATGGTTGTCAGGAATTTGTCGGGAAGTACAAGAAACCAACAATATAAATGATAGTAATAAAAGACCAAACTATACAAGACCTAACAACTACAATGGAAGAGTAAAACCATGTAATCGATGCGGAAGGGCATTTGATCAGGGGCACTTGAAGAGTTGCACGGCATTGAGTAAAACTTGTAAAAACTGCGGGAAACCTAACCGTTTCGCAAAGATGTGCAGGTCTCAACAAGTGAGCAAAGTTGCAGAAGATTCGAAAAGATCGGAGGAGGAATGCAATTTTATAAGAGAAAGCTTCGGTTCATGTAGCGATTTCGAAGTAATGTTCATACAACCACACCGACCGTAAGCCGAAAGAATCTGAAAATATGTGCGGGATAGAATCAACAAAAACAACAGACAACTCGTTGGTGAAATAGTGAGGGTTCAAAAAATTGGCCTACTTAGAGACCCAACATCAAACAAAGTAAAATCACTAACGGCCATGGTGAGAATAGACAATCAAATCATTCAATTGACCGTAGATACTGGAAGTCCAGTATCTTTTCTGAATTGGGCAACGACAAAGGAGATAAACAAAAAATCGATTAAAGCGAGATTCATCCCGTCCGATAAACTAAACTTGGTTATTCAATTCGTAGACTACAATAAACAACCGATTTGCGTGTTGGGGGCGGTGAAGACAAATCTACGGTCGGCAGGATGGGAAGTAAAAGGAGCCACGTTTCTGGTGACGGAAAGGAGAACCAGATGCATAATGGGGTTTGATCTACAAGGACAAGTGGGAATCGCAACCACACAGAAACCAGCTCCAAAAGAACTATCAAGGTTTGAAGTGATCATGTGCAAACAGTCTGAAGGTTGGAAAAACAAATTTTTTAATAAACTCAGTAATTTGTTTGTCAGACAGGGAATTTCGAAGAAATCACAAGTGAGCTCAAAATTTAAGTACCCATTGCGCCCTATTCGAGAAAAAGGGATAAGAATCCCAGTCCATATACAAGATAAGGTGGAAAAATAAATTGAAAAACTGCTACTAAGCTGGAAAGATGTACCAGCGGTTTTTTCATAGCTCCAATTGTAATAACAGTAAAAAAAGATGATTCGATAAAATTTGCGCTCGATGCAAAGCCAATAAACAGACAATTGTCAAAAATAAATATCAAATGCCAACGTAGACGAACTCATTGATGGGGTCAGCCAAATACTTACAGAAAACAAAGAGGGCACACTCTACTTCACAGTGTTGGATCTGAAACATGTGTATAGTCAGTTAAAATTGGCTGCAGACACAGCGAAACAATGTAAATTCAATATCGTCGGTGGAAAGGCTACCGGAACATATAGGTTCCTCACAGGGTTCTATGGTTTGGCAGATATGACAGCCGAATTCCAAAAAGCCATGGACAGAACGACTAACCACGCAAAGAACACCTTTTGTTTCTTGGTCGATATTCTCATTGTAACAAAAGGCAATGAAACAGAACACGGAAAGTCAGTAGAAAATGTGCTAAAAAAATTTAGATGACAAAAATCTAGCAATGAAATTCTCGAAATGCGAACTTTTAAAAAATTAGGTTAACTGGCTAGGACACCATCTCTCGGAGTCGGGGGTTAGACCAAATTTACAAAAACAGAAGCGGTACTAAACCTTACCTTACCAAAATTGTTTAAGAAGTTGAGACCATTTCTGGGTAGTATAAATCACCAGCAAATTTCATCGCAAACGCAGCAAGTCTAACGGAAAAGTTACGTCCACTCCTGAAATAGGAGAATCAAAAGAAAAAGTTAAAAAAATATGGAACTACCCGTGGAAGAATTTGAGTGGGGGGATCAACACACAGTTGTGTTTGATGCTACAAGAAAAGCAGCAGCTCATATTTCAAAAGTTCACTACTATGATGCTAATCGAGAGACAAGGATTAAAAGGCTTGGGAGCTACAATAGAACAACAAACAGATGAAGGTTCGGGGGTTCCGATCTTGTTTACATCCAGGTACCTAAATACTCAAGAAAAAAGACTCAACAATTGAACTGGAGCTACTTGCAGTTTTTTGGGCAATTGATAGATACAAACATTACTTTTTGGGTAAAGTATTTATCATCGCAACAGACCACCAAGCCTTAATTTCAGCCCTAGATGGGAACAAATCAAATAAAAACTAAATCAATCACGGTTGACCCGATGGGTCGATAGATTATTGCCCTATCAATTTAAAATAGTTCACATCCCAGGGAAGGACATGGGGATAGTCGATTATTTGTCGCGTGATCCTTGAAATGATCCTTAGCCCTAATCGGAGTTAGATGAAAAATTTGTTGTAGAAACAATTAATTCCTTTCATAAAGCGTTAGACTGCATGAACAGTAGACTACAAAAACCACTGGGCGGCTTAACCGGAACGA
The DNA here is from genome assembly GCF_963678635.1 of Symsagittifera roscoffensis. Lineage (NCBI taxonomy): Eukaryota > Metazoa > Xenacoelomorpha > Acoela > Convolutidae > Symsagittifera > Symsagittifera roscoffensis. The sequence goes on along the minus strand of NC_087068.1, from coordinate 52,398,871 downwards.
AAACCTTCTAGAATGTTCTAGAAGGAATATGGCGAAACATTCATCGCTTAGTGGTTGCTATGGCAACCAGAGCGGTCAAAAACGAGCAAAGCTCGACTGGTACAAAACAAATCAACTTTTGCGACCGTTGCAACAGCTAAACAGCAACTCACAAAGAAAACAGATCACTTTTTCTTCATTTCAACCCAACAAACAGTCGTGTCACAAAACTGCAAAGACAGTCGGAAAAAATTCAGCGAATCAAAATCAGAAGAAAAAAAAACAGACTCATGGAAGGACATGTCAGAAAAATTCAATCGATCTTATGACTGGTGGTCGGATAAACCAAAATAATGGAGGAAAGAAGAAAGGGAGGAGAAGATCCTAGACCCGAAGTGGAATCGATCATTATCTAATAAAAACGAACTGTCAGAGGAAACGGAGGTCACAGAAATTCTGCAACGAACCAGGAAAATGATTCGAGAAAGTCGGAAAAATAGGGACAGTTCGGATAGCGAAACAGAACCAGTCAAGGGTCAAATTGCAATTATCATAGGAACAACAAAAAAAGCGGACAACAGGCTACTTTTATTCTTGCAATTGATTGGGGGGGAGTCGAGCACTCCGCAGAACATCAATCGAGAACTAGTGGCAGATACGGAAAAGAGCGTACCAATACCGATAAGCATAGTGCCGGCCCAATCAAAGGAGAGAAAACTGAGCAATGTACAGGTAATTGAAGTGGACCTTACGACCATTGACGAAATGGAGGAAGACCAAGACGTGTGCGCAATAGAACCGCCCAAACGACACATTCATAGACCGAAAGAAGAAAAGAAGCTGCAAAAGCAGCAAACTGAAGATACACTAGACAGCCTCTCCAAACTGTTTAACAAAAACCTTCTCCCAGAACTGACCTCAGAGGACACTTGGATGGATCGGCTGAGACGATTCATAGAACGGGGGGACAAACAAGAATTCGAGCTGATGGGACCCTGTACTAATCCGCTGTGGTCACAGATGGCAGTACAAGACGACTGCATACTGGTGAATGACAGGCTGGCAGTACCAATGCAAAGCGGTCATCTGGGCCAGGAAGCCATGCTGGGAGTCTCACAATATCTGTGGTGGCCGCATATGCATGAAGACATAGTGAATCTAGCGGAAGAGTGCCGTAGTTGCACCAGATATGACAAGCAGCGTCACAGCTCAAACGGAGGATTTATCAATACAGGGAGCATTTGAAGATAGTCAAAAAGGGGGAACTCAGCCGGGACACCAGCTAACAGTACAAGCAGCAAGTGCACTCGGATCGGGATCCTCAGCGAGCAAAAGCTCTTAGAGAGCTACTGGAGACAAACGCTCGTTGGAATGAGGAGCGCTGAGACGCAGCGAAAAACGATGTTTGGAAAATCGTTGACGAAACGGGACAATCTAACCCGGAGCTCAGGAAGGAAATGATCTACTCTGGGGGGAAAAAACTTCATCGAGGACAAAGAAGAGGAGAGCACACAGTCGCCGAAAAAGACGATTTTGTGTAAAGACGACTTACGAAAAGTGGTCAGGTGCTCACAAAACCGTTGAAGGGGGGAATATCAATGGAAACAAACAATGTTCAATTTGCAGGGTCAATTTACAGAAAATCGGATATCACTCAGGTGAAGATTAGTCTACAACAGGACCAACAAACAGAACGCAAGGAAAAGGCCATCGGCGGAACAACAAAAGAAGTTCTCCCAAAATTCTAGAGGACATCGACCCAGATGAAGAAGTGCGGCGGCAGGTAGAATTAGCAGATTTTGTAAATCCAATTGACCGGTTTCAACAGAGCCAAACAGTCATAACCTAATTGACACCGAATCAGGGGGGTCTAAATCTGGCCATCAAAAGAGCAAACAAACACAAGGGGACCTAGTTCGTAAGCCGGTCCGAAAACTCAGGAGTAAGTCGCATTAAACAAAAAAGAGAAAAAATCGAGAAACATGAACTAAGTCGATCAGCCGGAAACATCGACCAAACAAACTGCTCCTGCAATAAATACCCCGGACAAAAACGTACAATCGAGTTCCACGCCTAAAAATAAACAAAAAGCCAAATTGAAGAAAATCGATTTGACTACCAGGCCGAAGGATTTTCTGGACACATTTCAGAATAGGAATTTGGCACCGGCGGACTGGGAAAATCTGGCGGACCAACTTCTCAAAAGGGGAGAACAAAAAGTCAACCAACTGGCGGACCAACTTCTCAAAAGGGGAGAACAGACGAGCTTAGGGGACACAGCCAGCAAGCCGCTGAACGGGATGAAACGTTTGAACCTCCTCAGGGGCATCAGACGATTCTAGCGTTGGAGACGCAGGGGTAAGAAGGAGCTCAAGACAAACAATGAGCAAGGAGCTAAAACGCTTTGGGGACCCAGTGAAACATTCTATCAAGGAGGTCTCGAAAGAAATAACAGAGGGAGCACTACTAAAAGCGGCACTTCAGGAGTATCGATGACGGCTAACGGAGTTTAAAGAACGAAGTGACACGTCAACGGAGCCGAAATTGGGCCTTCTAGAGAGACATCTTCTCAGGAGGAAATTTGGCTATGCTACTCTGGACAAAGGTGTGGACTGGAATCCCAGCTGGAGAATTGATACAGAAGAAAATTAAAGAAATAGAAAATTCTGCATTTCGAAATCACAAACCTTCAAAAGAACTGAGTGTTTAAGACTCTTGATACTATAAATTATTTCTTATATCAGAAAAAATTTATTTTCACTCAAGGGGGTATGTCATACTGCCACTGCAATAGCAGTTATTGGATGATGTAACTATAACCTTCAGTGCTATCAATTATTATTTTTAGATGTGTCCAAGGTCATTAGATCAGAGACATTAGCACACAGCTGAGAGCTCAGAGTAACAACTGCTGGACTACTCTCAGTAGCTATAAAAGCAAAAGAGAAAAACCATTTATTCAAGCCAAAGTTAATACATTCTTGAATGACAAATTAGTTTTCCATGGTGATACCTCATAGGATATCACAGAATCAGACGATCATCAACATCATTGCTATAATTGTTTAAAAATTTTTCCGGAGTTATAAAAAAATAAAATTTCCTAAAACTTAGTTTTTTTCATTTCAATCAAAGATTATTATCTAAAACAATCCCAGTATATATTTAAGCTATTTCAGTTAGAAAACGCATCAAACAAGAATTTAAAAAAGCTAGCTATTGCAGATACAGTTTGTTTTCATTTTTCAGAATATAAATAAAGCTAGCTAATGCAGATGCAGTTTTTTTTCATTTTTTGCTTGTGGGTCTTAGTTTTGTTGGTTCCCACGCAGTTTGCAAATTAGTTACGCATATTATTAATTGAAAGCCAACTTAAATTTCCTCGACGCATTCAAAGCTACTCATTTTGTCATTTTCAAAGTCAGTTTTAGGGACTCATTACAATAAAAGGGAAGGGTCGGTAATTGAAGATTTCGTGTTCTCTGAACAGTGCCTGCGGCTCATCTGGAAGCAAGTTTTGCGTCTTTTATGAAAAACTAAAAGAATTGAAGAGTTCAGCTGAAGTAGAGTAAAAAACGAAATCATTTTGGCGTCTTCAAAGAAACCCTTTAATTCTCAAAATTACATTTTGGTGTTTAAGATTAAAGCACTCAATCAAATCTCAGTTGAAAACTCAAATTTTCGTTTTTGATTTCCATTTTTATTTTAAGTAATGCTTGGTCGAATGCATTCCTGGAAATTTTGATTGACTTGAATTATCTTAAAGTGGTGACCAAGTGAAACGAATTGAGTGACTGCAATTTGCATCTGTCCATCAAAAAATAAACCCATCACTTTTCATAGACAGGTATCCAACGATATCTGCGAGCTAACCATGCGTGACTCTTAAAAAAGATAATTGTTGATGGACTAGCCCCGTTATCGGAAACTGATTAAGGCAAGAGTAGTCTACATTGGTCTATTTTCATCACCTCGAAGGTCGATGGTTATTTGAAGACGGCAAAGCAAACCTCTGTTTTCCATAAACCTTTACTTTCGAGTAGGGGCTACTTATTGACTGTCTGAGCTAAGAATAGGGACAATACAAGTTGAACAAAGGACAATTCTCGGCCTGCCAGCTTTTTAAAACAATTAATACTTGGGACTGTTTGTGGGACTGTTTTGTATCAGACTGTTTTTTTGTAAATTTTCTCACTTTTCTGGACTCTTATGTATTGGACCATTTTGTATTGGACGATTTTGGACTGACACGATAGGGACATCGATCAAAAAATAATATGAAAGCAAGCAGTTTTCATGAACTTAGAGCTCCATATTGCCGCTTGAAAAACAAGAAGCAAATTTGCCTTCTAATAAAATGGCTCGTATATCAGCGCACAGCCCTAAAAATTCCGACTACCCCTTTAGATGAAAGGAAAAAATTATCTTTTTAAAAACGGCAAAAACTGATATAATTTCCAATACGCGCACGAAATTTATTTTTTTTTACAGATTTCCTAAAAATTTTCCCATTGAAATTGAAAATTAGGTAATTTGCATTTAGCTACAAAATAATATTACCAAATAGTTAGCCTCGGGTCAAATTAAAAACAATTTTTGAGACGGATTAAATCGCCGCTTATGCATTAATAGAACGAAATATATCGCGCGTTAATTGCCTCAAATTAGCCAAGTTGGCAATTTGCAAACCGCCCTAACTTTAAGCAGGTAATTTTTGTTTTGAAATGTTAGCTCATGACGTCAACATTTTTCAGATGGTATCAGAAACTCCGTTCAAAATGGCTAGTTAAAAGCTCATATCATTATTCCAAATTGAACTAATCTATTTTAGATAGTCTAATCATTGCGCTGTTAAAACTGAAAAGTAACATAAAAAATGAAGAAGGAAATCGTCAATTAAATTCGCAAAAATTGACAATGCCTTACAATTAGATTTTTGTTTGTACTACGACAAAAGAATCATAATTTTATTTCAAAGTAGAAAATCATGCTGCAAGAGTCATTTTTTAAAACAGTTTTTCGAGAGATCAGAGGGAATATAAAATAGAAGATATGGCTGCTGACGCATTAAAAGAACAAAATATATTGCGCGGTAATTTGCCCAAGTTAGCCAAGAAGTTAGCAACTTCAAACATTTTTAGAAGTAAGGAAAAAAACTGCTGTCAAAAAAGCTATCTCAAAATTCAAAACTTGTCTAAAAAGAAAACGACCTCGCACACAAATATGCTACCCGTCTTCGAAAAAAAATCAAATCATGAGCTCTCGATGTTAGAAAATTTTTGAAATTTCGATTATATTTCTAAATAAATTTTTTTATCTAGTTCTATTAAAAACTAGATATTTTTTGCTATTATTTGAGAGTTTCATTTCAAAATCTGAAAGTACCAAAAAACAGTTTGCTTAATGGTAAGTTTTAGTGAAAACTGAGTTTTTTTTGAGAATGTTATAGTATCTTTGAGGCAATTAAAAGTTAGTAAACTAGACAAAATTTTGCATTTCATGGGTTTTTTTGCAGTTTTCCCTGTGTAAATTTATGCAACAACTTCCATATCAGTTTCAGAGTAGTTTTTGATTAACTTCCTTATTTTTTTGATCTTACTAGAATTTTGTTCAAATGTTTTACTGATATCAGTAAACGACAGAAAAATGGTTTTGCTCTAGACGTTCTAATCAGTTCGCAAGTTTGAGACACAATAAACAAACATTAAAAAATTAGTTGAATTAGGCAGTTTCAAAGCATCAAACTACCAGAAAAACAGTCAAAATTTGATCACCTTTTTCTTAAACCTTTTGATAAACCTTTTTCTTAAACCATTTGATCACCTTTTATTTAACTGTTTTTGAAAGATTTTACGCAATTGAAAATATGCAATTTTTGAGGATTGTACAATTTTTTTGAAGTAATCAATTTTTTTCACAGTTGTCTCATATCCTGTTAAGTGCAGATGTTACTTAATTTTAATGAGTTATATCATATTACTCGTTTTGTCCACTAACCAAAAACTAGAATAGGTGAAATTATTGTCACAATTTCTCTTGAGATACATTGCCGAGTTGGTGTCACAGAGATAATTATCGTCATTTCAGGCCCTGATCAGTGACAGCTTATCCATTATAGGCCAAAAACATAAACCAATATCAGAATCAGCCCTGAATATCCGAGTTCTGAATTAGCACTGAAATTTTTCTGAAACAGAAATGATTTTCCGAGTTAGCGCTTAACTATTTCTGAGTTATCCATGATTCAGCGCTTTCAGATTAGGTTAAAATATCTTCACCGTTTCAGACACCAATAAACGACCAATCCATGATCGATAAGTAATACATCTGACTCATGGTATACATCTGAATCACGTATTTTTTTATGAATCACGAATATCTCTGCGACGCCACACCCGATGAGACTACGCAAGAGCTATATGAGTTCAAAGATATCCCAATTTTCTTTTGAACACCGAATAGCTTGCAAATAAAAAGTTTTATGAGTTCACATCGAGATCTCATACATGATAATGAGGATGAAAATTTATACCTGCATGCAATCCAGGAACTCAACCCCAAACTACAACTTGCTACGAACTTATGAAATTAGTTTTTGGCTTGCATGCCTAAAAAGTTTCGTATGGCATCTTTGATACCATGATACACTGATTTTGAGGAATAAGTGCAATATTTCATATGCAAATTTGAATATGTAGTTCAGACAAATGTATGTTCATACATTCAGACAAAGTGAGTATTCCAACTTTCGAGTGTCCCGAAAGTCTATTAACCCAAACATAGTTATAAATGATAATCCGATTTCGACATTATTGTCAGGATAGCTTACATTTGAAGCGTTCGGCGCATACAACTAATCACGAAGACTTTCATAGAAACAGCTCCTTAATTTTGGTTAAAAATAATTTTGCAATCATTTGAATATTTTTCACTCATTTGAATTCTATCTTTTTTTTCCTCGTAACAGGGCTAAAAACGCTTGAGGCAAATTGCGCCTCAGAATCAATTATAACGGTAAGGTTGTCAAGTGCTGTTGAAATCGTGCAGTAAATCGTGCGACCACAATCAAATTTGCAATTCAAAAAGTTGAAGAAAAAAAAATTTTTAAAGACTTTTTTTCGTTCACGTTTGTGTAGCTTTTTATGGGCGTAGTTGAGTAGTAGAGATAAATGAACTGAGAGAGAATTTTTTTGAAAATTGAGATTAATTATAAGTATTTATCAGACAGTATAAGATAATAATTGAAAAAAAGAATAACAGAGCTGAAATATAGTTACGTTTGATGAAGGTTGCCCTCAAACATTTCATAAAAATGAGAATTGCCTTTAATTGTCTTACACAACGTAGAAAACAATAAAAAAACATTATCCTTCTCACTCACCCGCGAAACGGTTCAAAATTTTCAAATAAATGTTTTAACGCGTCGAAAACAAGAGCGCCGTTTTTTTTTTCGATCAAGTTTTACAAACACTAAAGAAAAAATGACGCTGTAAAAACAAAATGGAAAGAGAGCAAAAAAAACGAGAAAAGTTCATTCATCTACGGTCATTTTATGATTTTTTTTAATTGCCGCAAAAAAAAAAACAATTTCTCCCTCGTTTTATCCTTAAGATGTTTTCAACTAAACGTCTTTTTAAGTTCTAGATTTATAATTTTAAAACCTGAGATTATTTTTTTAAGTTGTAAGTCTATTTTGGTTATCTAACCAGCTTTTGTTATTTTTAAAAAGCCTAACTTTTCTTTCATCTGACTTTGTCTGATTTGATTTTTTAAAAAAGGGACATAAAAGAAAATATGAACGGTGAGTACACCAAAAATATAAAAAATCAATTATCTTCAAAAATCCAAAAACCAGAGTTCTTCAATTGTGGATTCAAAGGTCAATGAGTGCTTGGTTTTGCAAATTTGAGATAAATGCAGTGCAGGAAGAATAAAAGTTACACAAATCGAAAGTTGTATTTCAATTTTAGCGTTCTGAATTCCAAAAAAATGACTGATTGTTGTGATTGGTGTGGTTTTTTGTCGTCATACCAAATTCCACGTTGTAACTAGCCATTTCGACGGTTGATGCAATGAGCAAAACAAAACAAAAAATCACTTGCAAAATTGTTTTGAAAACGTAAAGGCTTCGCCGATTCGGGTTAACCAACGCGCGCGATTTTTTTCGTTCAATCCAAAGCGTAAGCGGCGATCTTATCCGGCTCAGAAACCATTCCGATTGAATTGAGGTAATCAGTTTGATCTATTTATTTCATTATTAAGTGCAAAAAGGCTCTTTTACAGTTCCCCCTATATTTGAAGTTCAATTTCGAAAAACTATTCTAACGTAATCTTAACGTAATGAAAAAAATTTGCATGGTGATCCAACCAACTATTGAACAGATTTGTTTTTCATAACTTATATCACAACATCACGTATATAACAAATATCAATCCTACAACAAATAAGAACAAATGAAAAAAGGAAATGTGGGGGAAAAGTGGACACGAGCCGTGAAATCAGCGCTGCGCCCTAATACGAGCTGTCTTGTCCATTCATAAATTTAAGTTTTCTTTCAGATTAATTTATAAAGGCTGAAACTGACTGAAATTCAAAATAAGTTTTCAAGAAACTTTGCATTCTTAACAAATAGCAGATTAAAAAGAAATAGCCAGTTACTGTGCAAATAGCACAGAATGTTTCGATCATGTTTTTTGAACAACAACAAAAAAAATCGTTTTTTTGTTCAAATTAGTATAGTTTTCGTAGTTTTTTCTGCGTGGTGTGATAAAAACACCTGAAACTTTTCTGACGTAAAAGTTTAGCTTAGGCATCTACGACAGTCATAATAATATAGGCAAACATCAGAACATATTTTGAAGAAAAATAACTTGAAACACAAAAATCCTAAAATATCAGAAAAATCAACAATTTTTTCAATTTTTTTGCAGAAATTTTCAAATTTCTGAAATTTTGATTCATAAAACGACATTTAAACTCTCAAAAAACTTATTTTATTCGATCAAAAAAATTAAATTAGGCATAAATACGCTACTGCAAACGGCCTAAGATAAGCTTAAAAGTGTGATCGCTCCTTTACTTGCTCTACTTCAAACGAAAAATCAAAAACTTCAAATCGGTTTTTCTCGACATTGAGATAAATTGTCGAATTTTTTAATGTCGTGCGAATCGCGACTGACCGTAAGGACTTTAATATGATTTATCCCTTAATTCTATTCGATGATTGCTTGTGGTAGCTGATTTTGATTGGAAAAAATAGGAAAACTCATTCGAGTACAAAGTTCCTCCCTTTTTTTCGAATGGTTGGAACAATTATCAGCACACGGGGTTAATAAATGTTGAGTTTGCTCAAATAACGATATTGAAGCCTTCTGTGGCTAGGAAGAAGTTGAAGTAGTGTTAACAGCAGGACATTCCAATACTAGCCACATACTTTCGAACTAACAGGTGAAAATGACCACCAATAATGAAAAAATCAGTCGCCGAAGACCCTGATGGTAGCACAATTTATACCAAAGTTGAAGTACAGCAATGTTAAAAAAGTTTAATTAAGTATATGTATAGCCGGTAGCGCAGAATGAAATGCAGAACAACTTGACTACAACGACCGCAAAAAAATTGAAATGAAAAACGTATTAAAAACATAATGAGATAAAAAGAGCATTATTTTCTTTAAAAATTTTGTTCATTCATTTGCTATAATTTATGTCATTTCTTTCAGTAGTGCGCAATAGAATTAGCTGAAAGCAGCAAAATAAAACGTAAAAGAATGAAGGCATTTGAAGTAAAGTAAAATGCGTTCATTTAGTCGGGAAACGAAAAAAAAACAAAGGCCTACTCTTGGTGAAATTGATAAGCTTTGGTGAAACTGAAATTGATTTTTTAAAAATCAAATCACGGCTGTTTTACTTCACCCAAAAGTGAGCACTTTACACTTATACGCAAAAAAAATAAGAGTTTGGATAGTTAACTAAGAAAAAATAACTTTTAACAAAAAAAATGTTCATAAGAAAAGACTATGGCATCTTGGTTGAAACATCTGCTGGTTCCGATGCAACAGATTTTACCATTAGGAATAACTTTTTGCTCGGTCATTTCTTGTTTTGGATTTCTTCAAATAATACAAAACCCTGTGTGATACCTAGTATACCCCGTAACAAATTATGCCATTACCACTCTTGTAGCGCTTCATAAAAAACAGATCAAGACTTACGCTTTTACGGATTTTGAACCTAGCAACGAATCCCTTTTTTGCCATAAGGAAAAGGAGAGGGGAATAATTAACACTTTTCCAGTTTTGTTTTTAAAAAATATTTTATCTTAGTTCAACCCTTATACTGGAAAAAATTTTTAGTGTAAATAAATCCAAAGATGACCCTGCGTGAAACGTTTTTTAAATATAGGCCTACCCAAAAAAGATTTGGCTATCATCAAGCTTGCCTTAAAACTATTAAATCATGACTATACATTTTTCTTCTATCAGGTCAAAATTGGATTTGACCGAAAGAAAAAAGACTTGATTATGTTGTTTTTACTCTGCTCTGCTTTGCCTTTTTGATGTCTTCAATCAAAAAAAGAAGATACGCTTTTTCAGTTTCGAATTTTTTGGGGCGTATTGATATGTGAATTTTCCAAAAACATAACGAGAGAATCAAATCGGGCAAATATAGATTCGGAAAACTAGTTTTAATCGTTTTTGTATCAAAGCTATCAACCTAGTCTAGTTTCAGTCTTCAATTCCGCTAAAATTTTTCGGGGCTAATTATATATACAACTTTCCTCCATCAAAATAAAACAAACAAATTACAAACTGCACAAAAACTGAAAGTATGGTCAGAAAAAAAGATCAATGTGTCCACAAGATGATATATTACCACAATGAGTGAATTTTGAAGTTTACAATGAAGCATTATTCTACAGAAAATTAATTTAATACGTACAATTTGTACAGGAAAAATTAGAAGAGTGAAAATGAGACGGATAAAGTAGGAAAAAAGATTATTGAAGCACTAAAACAGAAATCGAAAATTCCGAAAAATTCGTTTTAGTTTTGGTTGATATCCTTCTAAAGTTTAGTTTTGGTTGAATTCCTTTGTAAATTCCTTCTTAGGTTTTTCTCTTTTTTGATCCACAGTTTGGAATATGTCGAATCTGGCTTCTGTGTCCGCGTGTTTCTGTGGTAAAATTGGAGAGCGACGAGCGTTTAAATCAGAGGACTTGATGCTGTTCTTGGTTTATAGTGGAAATGTTGAAATATGCCTGCTCGGAGGTGTGGCATCTGAAGACCAAGTCAAGGTTGTTTCTGCGAAAAGTGTCGCGATTTGCGAAGAGAAAGAGAAATACGCAATAGCCATAAGGAGACCACTTTTGATGGCAAGGAGTAAAGATCTTTTCAGTCGGACTGTCATCTAAACTCACAATTATTCTGTCTGAGTTCTCTCTTTACGTCACTTTGTCGACGAATTCTTTCTTCAAAAAACTTTTGGGGACCAACATATTTTCTTTTTCTGGACAATTTCCTAGGAGTCTGAAGAAGAGGCGAATGTGGTTTGTCTGAAGAATTTCACACATGAATTGGCTCTGATGCGGATGCAGACTGATCCATGGGTTCTGGCGCTGTTTGGGTCCTGGTGATTGGTGGGCTGTCCAGCACATTCAAATCTGCAGATTGTTTGGTGTCCGTTTCCACGAGTATCCCAAATGATGTTCAAAGTGTTTTTCAAAGTGTTTTCCAGGTTGTTCAAAGTGTTTTTAAAGATATTGCAGCCTTCGGACGTTTGTGTGGCAATTTTGAGATTCCAAACAATTTTCTCTATTGAAAAAATTAGGTTTCTCAATTGACGTGGCCAAAACTTTTGCCTTTACATGTATAAGTCTACTGTCTGCCTGATCTATGGTCTCCAAATGTACAATAAGAAATTTAACCAATTCACATGTGTCACAATTTTTACTGCTTTCGTTACACAACTTCAGTTGGCTTTAGGCAATTTTGAGGTCTACGCTAAGAAACCAAACTTGTCTATCAGATTTTTCTGATAATTGAAGAGCCACATTATCTATTAGCCCAAAATATGGCATCTCTTTCACAATTTTAACAATTTGATTTGTTTGAAGTTTTAAACTCAAGGCCAAATTTATTGACTCGTCATCGATTCTCGTGACTACTATTGATCAGCTAAAACAGTCTTTTTTGCATTTTTTTCGGTCTAGCTATGTGACATTTGATCTCCATTTTCAAAATTCTGTTCAACCTTTCATAAGAGAAAGCAAAGATTTTCGATCAATGGGTGTTTTTCCGATTGTGCTGAAAAGTTCTTCAAAAAGACAAAACTTTGACTGGTAGAAATATAATTGAGAAACTTACTCCCCTATTGGAAGATTCTCGTTTCCGATGATTTTTCTCTTAATTTTTGCCGATGATAAAACAGGTTTATAAACAAATCCAACGTTTAATTGAGTTCTGATCACTGTTTTATTGAGAAAACTGATCTTAACATTAGTGTATCAGCAGTAAAAATCCTTCATCTGATTTTTGACAGGAAACATTTCGAGACTAGAGTACCTGAGGCTTAACTAATATAAGACGTTTTGCATGATAAAATTATTCGTGCTGGCCGAATCTACCGGAACATCTGGACTTACAATCATTTTTCATCATAATTGCTTAATAGCTTTTTCGTCTCTAACAAATTTTGGTCGCAAAATGTTCAGACGTTGAACACAGAGTAGTCGTCATAGCAGCTCTGTATGTTTTCGCTCCATGCACGTGTCACTTCACAAAACAGTTAACCTTCATTGCATGTTATTTTCGGCGCGATGTAAGTTCAATTCTCAACCTGAAAGCTTCATCTATCGTATAAACATTAGTTCGTTTGTTCCTAGTTTTACATAATTAGGCGATATGTCCTCCAAAACGAAAATGTTTTCAATGATGGACGCACGTTCATATAACCTGCGGCTTTTTTCATTTCAACATTCCCGTGAATGAGTTGCTTCTTTCAATATTTAATATGGGTTCTTTTTTACATGGTTATGTACAAATAAATTTTTTGAAATGAGGACCTTTTATCGTCAAGAAATTTTTTTTGGGGTTTCAGTGTTCCGCATGTTACTGATTAAAACTTTACTTTACTATTCGACTTTTCGTCCGTTTCTTTCATGTTACACGTCCTTGCTAAGTCTGTGAGAGCTCACAAAAATTGTTCAAATAGTTTTCTGCCTCTCTATTTTCTCTTAAGAAGTGTATTTTCCCCAAAAGCTGTGTTTGGAAGTTTGTTATAAGCGTTATTTAGCAAATCCCAGAATTCGTTACAAGATATCAATAAAATTTAAGCTTTAATTTATTCTATAAAAAAAACCTGTTTGTTTTCATTTATTAGTGCTAAGTAGAGGATTAAACGTAGTTTTTTGCGGCTATGGCTCTTCTCATCTCTTAGAAGTTTTCATTTATTAGTTTGTATTTACTCTGACAATTCTTACGTCTTCACGGCTTTTTTTTTTCGTTTCGACTAACATTATCTGAGTTCACCTCGATACCTGTGACTTGTTTCAAAATCGGTTTTGAGTTTCCGTTATTTTCGAATCATTTAATTTGGCAATATACAGATTTTCCTTTGCAATGAGCGCCAATTGGAAGTATTCGCTCCATTGTGTCCAAGATGTCTGCGGCTACATAGTGTGAAGGGTTCCCCTCAAGCTCTAGTCGTTTACCTATGCCATAGCAAAAACTATATTGAAAACTAGTAGTTATATTGAAAAACAATGTAGAACAACATCTACTTGTGTGCAGAATGAACACTAGAAGACTAAAACAAGTTGTGTTGAATTATTGTGTCTGTTATCAGACTATTTCAGAACAGTAATTGATTGACCAACGTACGTAGGCTCAACGTAATTGACTGGTATCTAGTGAAAACCAAAGCAAATTAATCTAGGTAATAAAACAAGTCTGAACAAAAATTTATCCGTGTAATTTATCCAAAAATTTCATCTGTGGTGCTGAAAGCGTAGCACAAACAATTGTCAGTTCCAAATTGAAAAAAGGCAAGCTACAGGCAAGCTCAGAACAAAAGCACGTTTTTTTCTCTAACACTAAAATTTATTGAAGACCAGTTGAAGAACACTCTGATTTGTTATATACCAAAACTTATTGAAGACCAATAAAAGAGCAATCTGATATGTCAGGGTCCTGCCTGATATACGAGCAGTCTTGTTATAAAAATTTAGATTCTAGTCAGAAACTTAAAAACAATTCTCGCACAAAATTTATTTTGACTTGAGAGAATAAAAATGCATAAGTTTCTCTGTCTTTTAGGACAATGGGGGGTTTTCACCAAGATCTATCCATTTAAAATTTGGAAACTCCTTTATTGAATTTTTATCCAAAACTTTTTTAAATTATTTCTCGGGTTTCACGTAGAAGTTTGTTTGAAAAATACAATCACATCAGAATTAAGACAAAAAATCTGTTTGCAAATGCAATTGCCAAGAAAACAAATAATGTCCCCAAAGGGCTTGAGCTAAGCAGTAGCGTATTTAGCCTCCCCACTCAAAAAAAAAACAATTATCAACCCCTCTTTATAAAAATTATTGAAATTTATTAAAACTTGAAGAAGCGCGCTCTTCCAATTCTCTTTTCTACTTTGAAGAAGTTAATTTAGGATTTTATAATGCCCTGGTTTTGATAATCTGCACAATTTCCACTGAAAAGTCGGGAACAGCTATACAGAATTCGACAATCAAAGAAGATTAACATGCCTTAGAGGCTGGTTCTTCGGGGAATTGTACAATTAATGAAATTTCTGTTTCTAATCTGAATTCAGACAAAATTACACAGAGCAGCGCGGGGTATAAAAATAGCATTTCTACGATGCACACTGATTTTTAGTTTTAAATTATATTTTTGTCGGCTTTCAAAAAAATGCTGAAAGTTGGGCTAAAGTTGTTTTAGAGGTAATGATTTTTTCTAGCTTTAGAGTTTTTCTAGAGTTTTTATTTCTGCCTCAAATTTCTCGGATCTTATTTTTCAGAAAAATGATACAAAAAAATTGAATAACGCCAACAAAAGTGAAATAAAGTATGAATGAGCATGCCATAGCACCATTTTTTGTGCTAATTAAACAAAAATAATGAGTGAAACAATTAGTGAAATGAGTAATAATAGTTGATGTTTCTGCGAGTCGCTCAGACGAACTATGAAATACTATCAGGCCTGGCTAAGCAAAGTCTGTTTTGCACTTTTTGCCAAATTCCAGAGTGAGTTGTTTTGTTAAGCCAAGTTCTTTTTTTTGCGACTCAAGACGTTTTTTGCGTGGTGCCATTATGCAGCCGGAATTGGCCAGATTGTGGTAGCTACTTGAAGCTAGAGGTCAAGTGAGATATCGACTTCTCTCATTATTTTTGCCATTATAGGGGATCGAGTCTAAGTGCAAGCATTTCGACCCATTGCTGAAATTTCTCGGAAAACAAAAAATAATTGCTTCAAAATTCCGTCAAGTGAATAAATCACTTTTCGCGCTAAGCTTCATTGGTGCACCAATTTCGTTCTTTGATTTGTTTAGACATGAATTTTTGTCAAACGAGCGCTTCTTAATGAAATACTTCAAAAGCACTAATTGCAATTTGATCCCCAATTAAATGGACTTCGAAATTTGAAGTTGTGCCTGGCTAGGAAATTGAAGCTTAGTTCAATAGATCTCCACGGGCAGAATTTCAGATTTAACTAAATCTGAAGCGACATCGTCGAGCTTTTTTTTAGCTGATTAGTGAACTGAATTTCATGATTTATTCCCACTACTATATATTGTATGCTATAACAAGACTGTTCGCATCAGGGCACAACCTTGACAGTTCCAAATTCCCTTCAAACATCAATTTAAAAAATTGCTTCAAGTGTTTAACAAAAAACACAACAAAAATCAAATTTGCCAGATTCAAATTGATAGTTTCAGCGTCTAGTAACCAAATAATAACACAAAATTACTTGCCTCAATTCAGTTTGTAACGATACGATTATAAGCGGATTTATTAGCAGCTTACACGTTAATTGCATGAAACATCGCGCGCGTTAATTCTCTCAAGTTATCCAAATTGGCCGTTTTCAAACCCCAACAAGACTGCTCGTATCAGGGCTAAGCCCTGAATGTTCCGACTGCCTTTAAATGTTTAAGGAGCAGTAATAACCTATAAAAATAAAATGTAATAAAATAAAATGAAATTTTTTTTTCTAAAATTTGAATTTTTTTTAAATGAAATCATCCCCCACACGCTACATAAAGTACAAAAGGATAGATTTCGCTCCTTGTAACAAATCAATTATGGCAAAAAAGCTTCTTCCAACCAATTTGGAACGATTTCTAAGACGGATTATATCGCGCGTTAATTGTCCCAAATTGGCCATATTGGCTATCTTTAAACCCCCATAACTTTACGAAAAATGATCACAGGT
This sequence comes from Symsagittifera roscoffensis, assembly GCF_963678635.1. Classification (NCBI taxonomy): domain Eukaryota; kingdom Metazoa; phylum Xenacoelomorpha; order Acoela; family Convolutidae; genus Symsagittifera; species Symsagittifera roscoffensis. The sequence goes on along the minus strand of NC_087068.1, from coordinate 52,382,444 downwards.
GAAATATCTTTTCAAATTTAAGCTCAGGACAACAATACCTTTTGAATGATATAAAAAAGTTCCGTCAAAAATGGCTAGTTAAAAAGTCGAAATTTGTCTGAAGAAAAAAAACCCGAGCACAAATATTCCGTTACTTTCGTATCGAAAGTCGGAACAATAACTTTTCAAAAAACTAACACAAGTAAAATATCGATTCCAAAATGACTAGTTAAAAAATCGAAATGGGTCTAACGGAAAACACACCGCGAGCATTTGGATCGATTTAACTTGCCCCTTAAGCTTTATAAAATTGAATACCTTGCGCACCAATTGACCCAATTAGCCAAATTGAGAAATTTTTAAACCACGCTAACTTTTCAAAAAACAAACGATCACCGGTAAAATATCTTTCTGAATATGAGCCCAGAACATCTTTTTTTTCAGATGGTCCAAAACATTTGGCTCAAAATTTCTAGCTAAAAATTCGAAATATTCCGTTCACTTCTGAGACAAAAAAGTTATGTTTGAATGAAGTTAAATGTTAGCTCGCACCCCTTGAGCCGTTCTCTCATATATCAATAAAACATCGTAAGGTTTGTCCTTTTCAAAAAAAACTACTCGTATCAGAGCAACGCTCCCAATGTTTCGACTGCGCTTTGAGGTATAAGGAGTGTTTGCTTTAGAAAAACTCGAAACTTTGAAAAAAAAATTTTAAAATCCCCACATTTTATGTAGAGTACAAAGTGATATTTTGAACATGTAGCAAAATAAAAATTGAACCAAACAGCATGCTTCAATTTGATCAGGATAGATTTCTAAGACGGATTAAGCCTGCGCTTACGCGTTAGTACCACGAAATGTATCGCGTGTTACTTGTCCCAATTTGTCAAAATAGTGATCTTTAAACTCCATAAAACTTGGAGCAAAAAACGATCGAAGGAGAAACTTTTTTTGTCATTTTCAGCTCAAGACAAAAATACCTTTTCAATAATTTAAAAATCTATCAAAACATGCTAGTTGAAAAATCTTTTTTTTTGTCTGGAAAAAAACGCCCGAGCACATATATTCTCTCTTTCTGCGAAAGTTGGAACAATTGTAGCTAAAAGTTTTGTTTTGTTTTTCTGAAAGAAAGTTCATTTATCTAATTATGAATTCTCTTATAGATTTAAGTTAGTCATTTCTTTGATCCCGAGAATTCATGTCGGAATTTATGTCTAATGGCGGCAAACTTTTAGCAAAATTTTTTGAAACTTTGACAGTAGCAATATGTTTGTAAATTTTTGAATTTTTTCGTTTAAATTGACACAAATGATTTTCAGACTTCTCACTACAGTTAAAACCCTTTTTTTGCTAAAATTTTGTTTGCTGCGCATTTTTTTCGAAAACAAGCCAAATGCTGACGAGCAATTTTGCAAAAATTTGACTCAAAAAAATTGCGTTTAATGACCCGCGCTTCCCATTTGAAATTAGTATTAAAAATATTAAATGATGTCAAAGACGCTTGAAAAAATTATGGTTAGTTAGCAAAAAATGGATTGTTGTTCCTTTTTACTGTTAATGGGCAAATCAACTGTGCTGCTGGTTAGCCATTGGGTTATGATTCCCCCCTCAAACAAAATCCTCTTTAAATAATATCGGAAATTTCGTGAAAAATAATCAATAAATTTGCACTAAATTTTTGTTCTTGACCTAAAATCAGCAATTCAATCAGTTTTTTGTTTAGTTTCGTCCGCAAATTACAATGTAAAGTACATATTTGAGTTGCCGTTTAGGTTGATTGATTGCAAGGAAACTTAAAAGGGTCAAAATTAGGGAAACTAAGTGACTGGTACGCTAATTGCCATAACAAAGCTCCTAGACTGAAAAGAAAAGAAAACACTCTCTTCCAAGGAAGCTTTAACAAAACGTATAGGGAGCTTATGCGGCTTCAAAATGTCAAAAAAAGATTAAAAACCAAAAGACTTTTTAGTGCATATTAGGGAACACTTACTTATTATCATTCCGATTTAAATTAAGCATAGATTTGACCATTATTTTTTGCTAAATGCTAAATACGCCTCTTCGAACTTTACAAGGCGCGTGGGGCATGATTTTTAAAACAAATCTGAAAAAAAAAACAGTTTCGTTATTTTTTTCTAAAATTTGGCAGAAACAGGGTCTTTTTAATGCTTTGGCACAGCTCGTAAAACTAAATTGGTCGATCTAAAAATAAAATGACAAAATCTTTATATTTTTTGAAAACCCGCCCCCTCGAGAAAATCCTAGATCCGCCCCTGCCTGATAGGAGCAGTTTTTTTTATTTTTTGGTTCTATTTCCGGCGCTCGGTGTAATTTTTTCAGATAAACTTTTTGTTAGCTATTTTTAACAAAATTGAATTTGACCACATCCAAAGATATCACTATCCTAGTCTCCGAAGTAATTAGATATTACTTTTGATTTTTTTTTTCTGTGTTAATTGGAATTAAAGTTGCCTCAACGAAAGTTAATGGGAGCGAAGTTTCCAATTTTCTGTTAACGCTTAGGGCCGACCACGAACTACCTCGGCTCAGGTTCAATTCCAAATTGAATCGAGGCAAGCTAATCGATCCGAATACTAAGTCAGAAGTATACAGTTGTACTTAACATTGCGGGAAGGCCTCCGAAAATAGTCTTGTAGCTTTGGTTATAAAAAAAACGAGTTATAATTTGAAAATTTCGATTTAAAAAAAAACTGGTGTCAAATTAGTTACTTTTGGTGTTTAAAAATATAGTTTGTAATTTGGTAAATTTGGTTTGTAATTTCAGAGCGATTTCTCACTGAAGGTCTACTTTATATGACTCTATCGCTCTACGTATGCTGCGCTGTGGTCATCATTTTTCTCTACACCAGCGTTTTTGTCTCCGTTTTCCGACAGGCGATAAAACGACGCAACTTGCGAAACCGATCAGCCATTCAAAACACGAACGCGCTCGGAGCAACAGTTCAAGCAGTTCGTGATCACGTGACTGCCCGAACCGGGATGATGTTATTTCTAGTCACTACAGTTTTCATCCTGGCATGGACCCCTTATTGGACTATGTATCTACTAATGTACAATTTCCCTGCAACCATTCCGATTCTGGTGGAAAAACACGTTATGAACTTATTTGGAAGCTCATACTATATCAACAATGCAGTCAACCCGATTATATACACCTTCGTGAACAAAACTTTCAGAGATGAGATTGTCTCCATTCTGAAATGCCAGCCCCAAAGGGGCCAAGGGGGAAGTCTGGTTTCCCAGAAAACCGGTCAAAACGGAGAGCTGAACGGCCGCGGCAGTCGAATCGCAAAAACAATCAACACTGCCAACGATACTCTATGCTGAGACTCGGGAAAAAAACCAACTGATTTTGTCAACCAACACCCCCCCCCCCCCACCTTATTGCAAAAGGAGGATTTGCTGCAACGTTCGAAATTATTATATGGTTAACTGTTATACTAGTCCTTGATAAGGAGAAAAGTTTTATACTAAAAGGCTATAGGGTAGGGGGTATATAACAAGTTCCGAACTTATAGATCGAATGTGCGTTTCATCATTTCGCCAAGACTGATTGCAATTAAGGAATCATTTTTCGATTTCTCTAACCAATTCACTATTTTTTCCAAAAGGATGACTTAATTTTTCTAGGTGCAAAATTGATGTATGTTTAACCGTTAAGTCAAAGTATCACGTGATTTGGGAGCTACTAAAGAGATCCAAAATTTAGACACGATCGAGTATTGCCATCTTTTCTCACCGACAAAAAAGTCACAATAATCTGACTTGGTTTTGTCGGGTTAAAAATATTCTGCCCATAGATTATTTTCAATCGATTAAATGTAAATATCTAGATCTACAGAAGATGAATTTTCAAACTAAATTATTGTTTATATTGTTGCGTTTTACGTTAATAAATTTCTTAAAAACTCCTAGATATCAAAATGTATGTATACGAATTGTAGTTTTCAAAGTTGTCGTGAATTTGCATGCCAGTGTATTGTACAATTTGTTTGCTGAATAAATGTTTTACTTTTCAAAATAAATTGATCCAAAAAATCAAAACATATTTTACTCTTTGCTCCAACTGAGGTTGCGATGTTCATTTTTTTGTCAAGTTATCCCTAAAAAGCGTCCAAATTTTTTCAACCAAGCAGCCAGTGATTAGACAAAACTAACCAATAATAGTGTGCGAAGTAAAGAGAGTTCCCAGCTCTGGTTAAATTATCACTCAAAAACTTTAGGTTTGCAACTGTTTTTAAAAAATTGTTGGCAAATTTTTTCATTAGTAGTTCAATAAAAATTACTTTTGAGACAAAAATTTAAGAAAATATAAAAGTGTGATAATTTTTTGAACTTGCGCCATAATTTGAGTCTCCAACTAATCCATATTTTTGGCAAAACTTTTAATGCAATTTTAAGAGGGCACTAAATTATGGCTACTTTTGAGATAGATTAAGACAGCCTAAAGTTAAAAGGTTTTACTGACAATCCAGGTTGACCAAAAATGCTTATCATACAATTCTCATAAATAGGAAATTTCTTGTCATACATTTCCATACAATTCCATATGTACAAAAAATTGTATGAAATCTCTATAATAAACTCTCTATAATAAACATTTAATGGAATTTGTATGACTAACATTTTTGCCAAAAATGGGAAATTGTATGACGAAAAATTTGTCATTAATGAGAACTGTATGACAAACAGTTTTCGCAAATTTTTTTTCAAATGCGGCACGAATTACATTAAAGCCCATCTAATAAGCCGTGCAATCTCTGAACAGAAAAAAAAACCTGAGAAAAAAAGTTTTTTTTTAGAAGTTGCAACCTCAGTTTCTTAATTTTCTGCAAGAAATCTTCTCAACTGTTTAGATAGCAGCACGGTCCTAATTTGATCCTAAGGGGGCAATACTGAAGAGATGGTTACCTCAAAAAAACTATTAAAAAACCTTTTTTTAAAAAAAAAAACCTTTATATCTGCGTGAAATATCTCCGGCAAACCTTCTGCAGTTCGGTAATCACATCGTGAATCCACAAGCTTTAACATCCACAAATTCATTTCTTCTGAAAAAGAACTTTATAAATATTATAAAAAAGAGGCGAAGCTGCAGCTTCGCAAACACGAGCGACAAGACAGCAAACCTCCAGGAGCTTTAAAATGCCCAAAAAGTCAAATTTTGCATTTACGAATTTGGATAAGCAAACCATTTTCGAGAGAAAAAAAATTAAATGAATGTCTATTTTTTCAATCTTAATTGCTTCTCTTTTACTTGGATTTGAACGGATTTATTTGCGCATTTTCTTCTCATCCTTTGAAAAAATGCTACCAATTCATTTGAAGTTTCCAAAACCTGGTTTGCAAAAAATTTCGAAAAAATTATCCCTTCTGGGGAAAATGCTTGTCATACAATTTTCATACATGGAAACTGTATGGCAAGCATTTCTTTTGAAAAAAAATTTAAGTCAGTTTGTTTCCGTTACCAGCCTGTTCAACTGTTATCAAAAAGCCGCAGAAAATGTTCAATTTTTATTTTCTATTGTTTTTCGAAAATGTATGAAAACTGTATGACAAGCATTTTCTCCATACACTTGATGTATGGAATTGTAAGAGAATGATCTTTGTTGTATGGAGGTCAACCCGGGAAGCTTTGTTGAGTTATCAGTTTCAGTGGGTTTTTACAGTCGCATTCTGGGAATCTCGATACTCGTCAAAAATTGAAACTTTCTTCCGCTGAAAATGACGTTGACAGAGGAATGCCGATGTCACCGCAAATGGATATTTGATCCCTACTACCTTAATTTAATCTAAGAAACACCGTTTTTCCACTTTGAACAGATGACACTTGTACTTTGCATAGATAGGAATGCTAATGCAGTCCATATTTGCGCAGGGGGGAAGGGTTTCAACCTCTTTCAACTGCATAAATGTGTAGGATTCATAGGCACTTTTCCGCCGCCGAAAGATTTAATTAGTCTGAGAAATGGAAATAGAAAAATAAACATTTATGCTGAAAAAAAAATAAAATGAGAAATACAACAAGGGTAAACATGTAGTTTTTTTGCCACAAAAATGTAGTTAATGACGCACCATTAACTTCTGAATTCACAAGTTTTTTTGCTTTCAATCATCATGCCCAATTAATTTTAGTGTTTGATAATCAGTTTTGAAGATATAATCAAAGCAATTCCAAGACAGAAAAAAGTTATTTTGTTGTCTGTTTTACCAAATCAAATGCGTAACAATCAATATACCGTAAATATGCCCAAATATACATATCAGACTTGTTAATCTAAAAATTTTGCATAGAAAATAAAAATGGTGATAACAGTAGCGGTATTAGGGGGGGGGGGCGCCCTTTTCCCTCAGGCATTCGCCCCTGACGACCCAAAGGGTCCATCCTTTGGTGCTATTTTAACACCTCCATTCTGGACTGACCGAACCTAAATTTTTCTGAAGACGCCTTTGGCGCCAAAATATACTAATTTTGATTGAGGAGCGCGCCGAGAAAACGCGATTTATCAGTCAAGATATTCCAAAAATTGCCTACAAAGGCAAAAATTGTCTGCTGCGCCGAAAATTTGGTCGAAATAGGGTATTTAGAGTAATTTGGGAGAGCTCGAAAAATCAATTTGGTCGACCTAATAAACCCCCCCCCCCCTCAAGATTAGTACAAATAAGTTTGCATTTATGATGAAAAAAGGGAAAAATTTTTGAAAATTTCAAGCTAGATAATAGAATGCTTTGTGTCAACTATTACGAGAAATCAATGTAATTGTGGCGCTCCCGTAGCGATGGTGCTCAGCAATCATATGATTGCTGGTTCAAATCGCACGTCCGCTGCAGTTTGTAAGGTGAGTTCTTGTAAGTTAGCCATATCCTACGATGGGCACTGGTTATTTGCGCTCTTCGTCAACCTAAACACTTAACCTTCGGCTTAGGCCTCCGGGCTGGTTGACTAAGAAAATGAAACTGAGCAAGTTAAAAAGACGAGTAAGGTTTTTGGTTGAAAAAAATCGACATGTTTTTCAAATAACTACAAGTGAAGTATATTTTTAATTTAGAACTAAAGTCAAATACGTCAAATATTGTTAAACAAAATCCTACGTCAAATATTGTTAAACAAAAAATGGATTTTGGTCTGAACAGAAATTTAGTCCGTTGTTTTCTAGGAATATCCCGCAGAGAAGCATCGCAAATTGAGTTTGAAGTGGCTTCTTCTTCTGGCTGATTCGTCAACAATCACGAATCAGTCAATTGAGAAGACAGACAATTCTAATTGAGAAGACAGACTAAAATTTTTTTTCGTTCTGCTACTAATGAATAGTTGCATCTATTTCTGTACAAATAATCGGTTCAAGTTGCTTCAAATTAAACTCAGGGAATAATACGCAGTTCAATTTTGCAGGCGATTACTGAAATTTAAGCTCACTTACAGGTGCTTTATCTGATTGACGCATAAATCTGATTTCTAAACCGATTAGAGACACATTGTTAAGTCGCCATATTTTCTACTCCAACCACCTAACGCGACATAATTTATCCCCGTTTTTTTCTGTTCTATTGTTAGTTTGCTTTTCTGTTTTCTTGTAGATTTCATTCGCAACACAACATATTTTGAGCATGACCCAGCTGCAAATCTCGTATTAGGATGCAGCCTTCAGATTTCCGACTGCCTCAGAAGCGGATCTAGGTTTTTCTCGAGGGAGGATTTTTTTAGGTCGGCCTATTTGATTTTCAGAGCTCTCTCAAATCACTAAAAAGAGCCTACTTTGGCTGAATTTTCTGCTCCTCAGGCAAATTTTACACAAGCAAAAATATGCTCTAGTGGGGAAAACTGAATGAGTATAATTTTGAGTCTTCAAAACTTCTTAAGTGACGCACCCCAATTATGAGTCTACATAATTGCTAAGTGACGCAAGCCAATTATGACGCATTAACACTACCAGTCAATTTAAAAAAAATTAGCAACTAACATGCCTCAATTTAAAGAGCTGACACATTTGAACTAGTATACGAAAAAGGTCCAAAATTATCCAACACTGCCCAGGGTTAGAACCCTCTTATTTTGTTGCTGTTCTCCTTCCTTACCTCTACGCTACAGATCCATGATACCTTGAAGCTAAAGCGCTATTTGTAATATCATAGTCTCTGTTAATATCATTGGAATTGGCTGTACTTAATAGCGGGTTGTTGATCAAAATGAAAACTTTCAAAAAGAACACCTTTTTCTCGTAACAATATTTGCGCCGCAACAATTTTTGCCACTTAGGTTGGAAAAAAGAGAGTTCATTGTACGACACAAGCTTTGCTTATGTAAAAAGAAACAAGAGGTCAAAAAGGTATTTTAAAGCACTTTTTAAAAAGTTTTGACAAAAAAATGCGTTTTGTTTTGGCGCTCGCTCTTCCTCGATGTTAGTAAATATTGGCGCCGAAAGCGCTTTTAGAAAACATTTAGGGCTGAATATGATTAACCAGGGGCGGATTTAGTGGGGGACGCTTCTTCCTCTTCAGGGATTCGACCCCCTCACCCATCGCTACTTTTTTATGACATCCAATTTCGGCAGCCCAACGTCTAAATTTTTCTAAACGCGAATTCGGCGCCATTATATACTAATTATGAAGGCAATCGCGCACCATAAAATGCGATTTTTTGTCAAAATTTTTCAAGAGTTGGTCAAAGACAGAATTTCTGACCTTTTTTCCAAAAACTTAACTGCGGCACAGAAAATTAGTCAAAATAGGGTCTTTATAGTGTTCTGGGAACGCTCGGAGAATCAATTTGGTAGACCTAAATGGAGTCGACAAATTTTTTTTTGCATTATCGCTAGCTGGAGGCATGCTTTTATACTTGTAAAAAAAACTGCGATCATAAAAATTAGGTTTTAAAATTAATTCTCTCTTGTAAAATGGCTATAAAAGAAAAAATTGTTCACTAAATATTTTCCGCGGGTGTTTAATAAGTACTGAGAAGTATTTATTGAGCAGAAAATACGCCGGCAACGCTTGAGTTAACGCCCATTGAGCCGAAAAAAAATGTTGCCATTAAAAAATTTGAGCTATCAAATTCCTAAAATCAAAAATTTAAACGCGCTCTCCCTTCCAGAAACACAAAAATTATTAAAAATCCTACAAAATGCAAAACTGGTCATTGAGCCAATAAAATAAAAGCCGAAACAATTGAGGACGAAAATTTTTTAATCCAGAAAACAAAAAACAAAAAAACGAATCCAGAACGCTTTCAGTTACAATAAAAACTTCTTAAGGCACAAAATTTGTTTTTTGACGTGACAACTAAGCCGACAAAATATAATCACAAACGATCGACCAATATTTTTTTGAAACTGAATAGTTTCAAAGTAAAAAAAAATCACATCTTGCCCGAATTCAAACTTGGTTCCCTAGATGTTACAGGCTTATTTTTTGCCTCGAGACTAATCGTGCCAGAAAATCTGCAAAATTTGAACTTATTATCAATCAAGCTAACAAATAATTCAAGTGATTTTGTAAAACTAGTTTGTAACCCGAGAGCGTTTTTCAGTGCTCTTTACTTTTTAATTAAAAAATCTAAAATTTAAGAAATCATGCGAAATAATTCCTGCTGAAGTTTTCATCTTCAGATTGACCGTACGCATAATAATCTGAATAACAATCTAAATTCAATTGGTTCGGAGCGGAGGTTAAAATTGAAATGTCAAAGGAGGCTCGTGCTTGAACCCAAAACTCATTAATAAATAATTGCCACTCAAGAGAAATCATAATCCGCAACAAGAGAAGCCTAATTCTTCCAATCCAGTCTCCCATGAGTAAAAGCTACACCATATAAAAATATATATATAGAAATACAATCCACAACTAATCAATAGATGTTTTAGGCTTCCAAACTCACCTCTACAATTTGCAGCCTTTCATTTGAGAGCTCAACTCAAAAGGAGTTTACGCAACTCAAATGGAATTTAAGCAGTGTCAAAAATGCTTTCAAATTTGGCTTTTCGGATGAAACACTCAGTATTTAAGAAGCTTTTTGTCTTAAGGGAACAGTAAAAGTCACGCTCTTCCCTGACCCTTGACAAGCTCTGAAAATTATCCCGTCACTTTTTTTCAATGGTTCAAAAAAAAGCGAGAAAAATTTGATGAACTTTTCCTTTCTAACAAAAACTGGCTTGAAAAAAAAAGCTTTTCAATTTCAATTTTTTGTAATGAAAATTTTGAAAAAAAAAACAGCTTTTCAATTTCAAATATTTTTTTGAAAATTTTGAAAAAAACAGCTTTTCAATTTCAATTATCTTTTGAAATTTCAATCATCTTTTTCCTGGATCAAAATTAATTTAGATTCGCCAAGAGTATGAAAAGGTTTTCATGAAAAAGCATGCGCAGTGACCAGAACAGATTCAGAATAACGCAATCTAAAAATTCCACTTATAATTAGAAAAAAAATTGAAGGGTATCTCACACCTTTTTCACAAAATTTGGCACCTAAATTGTATAAGGGCGAGTACCCCCGGGCTCATTGTCTGATATAGAAGATACCATCTCCAGACAGTCTTTCACGGGATAATAGATAACACCAATACCAAATGTGTCTGAGAGCTCCAATGCTAAGAGCTGAAATGCTGAGAGCTCAATTAAGAACAAACCGTTTTCATGTCTTATTTCACCAATCTGCAGCTGGCGCAGCGTAAGATCAGACCAACAAGGTCAGCAAAAATCAGCTTTCTACAATCTGAACATAAGGACACGGATGCTACTATAAGTTTATACTAAGAAAAAATACTATATCTATACTATAAATACCGGTAGGTATGAACTTGACATAGAGTATGACACAACCAATAAAGTTAAATTTGTAGGCTCAATGAGTGAAAAACAAAGTTTACTATTTTTTTGCAGTTATATTCGACATATCTGAACACATCCAGTTATGGGTTGTAAAAATAAATTGTTTCTAAACGGAGCAGGAAAAAATGAGAAAAGAAATATAGAGAAAAAAGAAGAACAAAATATGTAAAAGAAAAACAAAAATTATAAGAAGAAAAATCAAAAAAAGTAGAAAGAAAAAGGAATAAAAAAAGAACAAAAAAGAAGTAGAAGGAAAAAAGAATTAAAGAAAAAAAAGAAGTAGAAGGAAAAAGAAGAACAGCAACAAGTAGGCTTAACTCACAGATCAAACCATTATTTAAAAAATGATTTCCTGATAATTCGACATCCGAAAACTCAAAGCTTCAACGCACTAACATTTTGTTAGTCAACCAGCCTGGAGGTCCAACCCACAGATAATTTTTTAGGATGACCAGAGTGCATACAAACAGCGCTCATTAAGCTATGACTTAAATACAAGAGCTAACCTTGCAAACTGCACCACATGTTTGATTTGAACCAGCAATCATAAGACAATTGGTGTAGATCTTTTTATCGACAAATTGACCCAATTAATAAACAGAAAAAAATAGATGGCGTTAAACTCTTTCAATTTTTAGAACAATTATAATTGACATTTTTTCCATAAAAATAACCCATTTTGAGAAAATTGACTCGATAGATAAAATTTTTATTTTGCACGGAAATCTGATAATAAATTTTCGTTTTCGTGACCTTTACACTTTTGCTGTTCGATAATAGAGTTTGCCTTTTTTAACAAAAGAAATGAACTGAACTTAAAAAGAAATCACACATCAAACCGCAAAAAGCCAAAAATAAGCGTGATCAAATTTTAAGACTTTTCCTGAAGAAAAACAAGAAGAAAAACCACCAATACCCTTATAAGAGTCTTCACTACGTTCTTTACTCTAAACTACTAGAAGTTCCCTTGCACCTTTAATGACAGTTGTTTCAGATTTTTGCCTTCCTCTGTTTGTTGAGACAAGCGCACCCTCAATACTACTTCAAACCACCATTATAAAGTCAAAACTTGATGACTTAAATTAAATAAGGGAGGTAAAAAAAGATGGTAACAAAAACTTGAACAAAATATTCTTCAAGGGTGAACGGATCTTTAAAATTATTCAGACAATTTTAGCAAAGTAAACAAAAAACAGTATTGTTTGGTGTTGAAATAAGATAGATAAAACAAACCATTGCGATAATTAATTCAGGAGTTGTATGAGTTTAACTATAATGTGAAACATTGCGATGTAAGCCTCAAATTTATTTGGATGAATAATTTCGTAAATGGATTCACATTATAAGTAAAATCAGGGTTCGACAAAACCTAAACTTTTACACAGAGACAAAGCTGCACTTCGCAAATGCCCGCAAGAAAACGGAAAAAGCAGCTCTTAAAATGTTAAAACTGAAAAAAGAATGAAATAAATCTTGAGATAAAACTTTTCCGGTTCCAGTGTCAAACCGCAAGCCTGGTGATTAAGCCTCACGTCCTCGTATCTGCGTCACGGTCGTTTCAAAATTGGCAAACACTATCTACCCTACCAATAAAGCCTTGAAAAGGTTGAAATAATTATCTTAAACAAAATTACTAGTTTGCGAGTCTCATATCTGAGCGACGGTCCCATGCGTATAGGCAAACACTGGCCATATCAGCAGATATCAGACACTAACAAATTTCCAATTTTTATTGTAAAAAATTGACACCGGATGGTTACTTTTATTTGCGATTTGATTCGGGAAAAAATTCTTCATAATATAACACTACACTAATTTGACGCAGCCGGACAAAAGCACGCGCAACAAAAGACAAATCCGGGCTTTCTTTTTACTTTGGCAGCAGAAATTAAGAAGAGAAACTGAAGTCCCACATCATTTTTGAACCGATTAAAACGTGGAATTAGCAGATTCAACAAAAGTCTTTAAGACAACTCCAGGTTTAAAGCCTCCTTCTTGTGCTCAACCAAACCCAAAAATTCAAAATTTGTTTTTTAAACACCGTAGTATGAGGCAATTAAAGCACTAGAAAATGGCCTAAACAGTAAAATGAGTGAACCTCAGAATAATCCCAACTCGAACTAATTTTTCTTTTACACGAATAAAAACTCCCAACGATTAAACCGTCGTTTAATCGTTGGGAGTTAAACGACGGTATTTAATCGTTGGAGTTAAACGGCGGGAGTTAAATAGCGCTATTTAACTCACGCTATTTAACTCCCGGAGTTAAACGACGGGAGTTAAATAGCGTGCCTGGCTGTAATAACAGCAAGGCACGCTATTACAAACTTACACGCTATTACATAAGCAATTTATTCATAAATACCAATGCGTTAGTTACTCACCAGATCAATCCCAATCTTAGTTGGTCAAAAAATTGCTTCGTAGTTGATCAATAATTTTTTATCACATTTTGATATCGTTTCTGAGATCTGTTTTTCATCACTCCTCAGAATTCTTTTTCGACATCAACATCGTTTTTGTTTTTTTCTCCGAATAACAATATTCTTAGACTATCTAATCTCTAATTTCGTCTATATTTAACGCACCTCTTACAAATTCAATTTCTTGAAAACTTTTACTTTACTACCTCGTTGCTAGAACGCAAATTTCGATGTTACATAAGCAAAACTATCGCGGTTTCAAAAAATTACATTTAAGAAAGTTTTCCTCAATTTGCTTGATAAAAATGCTGACGCTAGGTTTTTGAGTTCCTCGAAATATTTGCGCTGAAAATTGATTTCATTCAAAATTATAACCAACAGCCAATCGAAAAATTGTCAATGAATGCATGCAGATTGAAAAGAAAACAATGATTTTTCGGAAATTTGAGAAAACTTAAATCCAATTTGAGACACAGAGGTGATGCTGCAATTTGCACCACATGATCAAAATCAGAATGAATCAAAGTACTTTCGAAAAAAAACATGCCGAACCAATAGAATGCAAAAATAGCGTCGTACCAAAACCTAATAAGCGGTAATAAAGCAGAAAACATCTAAACAGAAACCTTTCAAAACGAGTCTCTTCCAGCCCGAAAACATACGCACACTAAAACTTTTTCTGTCATCAAACGAAGCAATGAGGGGCCACTGCAATTAAGCCGAAAAAGTCAAAAATTGGAAAGAAAAAACGAGTTGGTAAAATTACAGCCAATGTAAAACTTTCTATTCGGACAACTTTTTATAACGCTAGACAATCGCAAGCGTAAAAAAGTTATAACATTTAAAAACAACTAGAGCTATAATAAATGATTCATAACTCACCCAACAAAGCCGACAAAACATATCATAATAGGCAGACAATTATTAGGCCTTATTTTTTGAGCCGGAAAATTTACCGTTTGAAAAGTCAAACACGTCCTGATCATATTCAAACTCTGAACCATAGCCGTCCATGTGTAGTCGTTACCTCCAAGCTCAATGTGCATGATAAGTCGGACATTTCAGTTCTTTTGAACCAAGGTACAACAAGGAACCGATGAGTCCTGTGAACAAAGTTATTTACGGGGAATAAACCTAGTACCCGATTGCAACACGTTTGCTTATCGCAAAAGTAATAACTGAATGAAAAGGTAAATTTATCATTGTTGAAAAATCTTGATTAAAATTCCAGTAGCAAAATCAGAAGTTATTCACTTTTTTGATGCCCTTTGTACTGTTGCAATCGCAGATTTTGTTTTTCCTCCCTTGAAGCAAATGAACCTGATTAACTTAAAAAAGAAATCAAAAGTCAAACCATGCAGGATCAAACTTGGTTGGTAAAAAAGAAAAACAACCTTAACCTATATTAGACCTCAATTTATGAGAATTTTATAAGAAAAAGAGACGAATAGAGAAACTGAAAGGAAAACTCATCTTGACTTATTCGTCGCATTTCGTCTTCAATACGTTAAAGGACGCTTTAAAAACATTTGAAAATTTTAGTGAATAAAACTCGCCTTTCGCGCAACCTTTGGTGACTTTCGTCTCATCTTCAGTCGGCTAGCTTGTAATGCTATGTTTGAGTGTATCGCTAGTTAAGTGCCAAGATATGCTTTCATTATGGTAGACAATATACGCTCTGAGCCAATATATGCTTTCGGTGCTAACTAAATAAGACGACAGGCCATTAACACACGATTTTAATACGCCAAATTAAAGTTATTACATCTAAAATGAGCAAACTCAATTGAAGCGGTTTAAATTCACTGTGAAGAATGGTGTGTAGCGTCGTCCTAACGGCGGTCGTCTTATTTGCTGGTCACCTATAAAATCATTATAGTAGTCACTGCATGTAATTTTGATGAAATAAAATCCATCTACTTGTGTATAGCGTCGCCCTGAAGTCCAATAAAAAAAATTGTCGACTTAACTGCTGTCTTCTTATTTGCCGGTCACCTATGATATCAGTACAGTAGTCGCTGAATGTAATTTTGTATGATATATAATCCAACTTCTTGTGTGTGGCGTCGTTCTAAAGTCTCGTCAAAAAAGTTGTCGTCTCAGAAGCTGTACTTTTATGCCGGTCACCTATGCTTTGATTTAGTGGTCATTGGTCACTGGAAGTAATTTTGTATGATAAAGAATCCAACTACTAGAGTGTAGCGTCGCCCTAAAACCGCAACAAAAAATTTTGCCGGTTACCTATGCTTTCGCTATCGTAGTAACTCGGTGTAAGTTTTTATGACATATAATCCAACTACTTGTGTAGAGCGTCGCTCTGAAGTCCCATCAAAAAAAATTGTCGCCTTAACTGCTGTCTTCTTATTTGCCAGTCACCTATGATATCATTTAAGTAGTCGCTGGAATCCAACTATTTGTGTAGCGTCGTCCTAAAGTCTAATAAAAAAATTTGTCGTCTTAAAGGCTGTTTTCTTATTTGCTCGTCAATTATTCTTTAATAAGAGTAGTCACTGGATATAATTTTGTATGATATAAAATCCAACTAATTATGAGTAGCATCATCTTAACCTCATTAAAAAAGTAGCGGTCTTAACGGGTATCTTTTTATTTGCCGGTCACTTATGCCTTCATTATAGCAGTAACTGGATGTACGTTTTTTTTATGATATATGATCCAATTACTTGTATGTAGCGTCGTCTTAAAGTCACAGAAAAAAATTGTCGTCTTAATGGCTGTCTTCTTTTTTACAGGTGACCACAGCCTTCATGATAGTAGTCGCTTCATGTAATTTTGAATGATATATAATCCAACTACTTGGGTGTAGCGTCGTCCTAGAGACTCATCAAAAAAGTTGTTGTCTTAACAGCTGTCTTCTTATTTGCCGGTCACCTATTCTTTCGTTATAGTAGCCACTGGATGTAATTCTATATATGTAAGACAACTGCTTGTATGTAGTTTCGTCTTAAATTCCCATCAATAAAGTCGTCTCAACGGCTGTCTTCTAACTTGCCGGTCACCTATGCTTTCGTTATAGTATTCGCTGCATGTAATTTACTATTATATACAAACAAACAAGTTATTATCAAAATATTTCACTTCATTCTATCTAACCATCAAAGATACGGCGATCAACTTATTTTCTTCACTTAATATCACTCAAACTGCTGCTTTAAAAATTGGATTCAATTTCAATTCAATCATAGTAAAACAAACAGACCGAAAATGAGCAGTGCATAAACCAGCCGAAAGAAACGTCATTTGCGTTGAAATACTTGATCTTCGTTTCTGCTACATAATTGTTACATAAATATAAGGCGATCGCTGAGTATCTAAGAATAATTTATGCTACGAATGGCTCTATCCGCACTGCCCAAAAATGATTGGGATCGATTTTAGCATAAAACTTATGCAGATTAAAATGAGGCTGATTTAGGTTTTAAAAAAAGTACGTTGATTTAAAAAAAATCAGATCAAAAATCTACGCTAAAAAGATCGATCCCAATCAATTTGAATTCAAATTTAATGATCTTAAACGCGAGCTAAGAAAATCGAACCGAATTGAGTTAAAACCAATTTAAATTGATTTTTTAACTTATTTTCATTGAAATTTTCGTGGCTTGTTACTTAGGTTTTGCCCTTAATCTGATTTACAAACATAAATTTTAATGATTTCATTTTATATTTAAGCACTCAAATTTTAATTTATATCGACCATTTGCTTAAATTGTTACAAAAGTTGTTAACGAAAACCAAAAATTCACAACCTGGAGAGGCTATGATTTTTTTGCTATTTAGCTAGAGGGGCTAATATGGGCAAAACCGGTTTGTTTTAGGTTGAGTAATGACTGGAATAGCGCAGATCGATTTTAAAAATATATACTGTTAATATTTGTAATTGTGCTATTGATAATTAGTTCCTAATTGAGACATGGTATTATTAAAAATAAAATTGGCGCTCCGCCTCAAAATGGTTAAACGTTGGCGCCTGTAGAAAAACTTAAAGGTCGGTCTGACAAAAATGGATGTGTTATTATAGAACCAAATGGATCTCTGTTTTACTTTGCAACTATTTGCACGTTATGTATATGGGTTTCTTTGTGGGTATTGTTGCGTGGCTCATGTGCTTACGTACTCATATATATACGCCCAAACATGACTAATGTTCATTACCCACTAACATGACTTAATTACATAACCCAAGTAAAAATTCATATACTATGCGCACAAATTTGATCAACATGTGTGGGTTATCCGTGTGAGTCATTTTTGTGCGTATGTATATGGGAATATACGTATGGATATGTGGGATTGGAAATGTCCCTATGAGTCACGTTTGAAGTATATCTAGGGGTAATTGTGGGTATAAATTAGAATCATGTGGTTGGTTACTGTATGTATGTGTCAGGTTTGTGGTCATATTTGTGCGTATGTCTATGGGTACATTTGTAGTTGAGTATGAGGGTCATGCATGTGAATCATGGGTGTGGGTATGCATGTAGTGCATGTTAGTGCGTATGGATTTTAGGTATCTATTAGCCATTTATGTGGGTTACGCATATGGGAATGCATGTGTCATATTATGAGTATGCAAATGGGGTTATATTTAAGCGTGGGTAAGTATGTAGGTCATGTCGCTTGTACGATAATGGGTATTTCAGTGAGTCATGTACGCGGCTTCTGTGTCGGTAACTTTTGTGTGCATTTCCATGTTTATGTATGGGCGCGTTCATGCATATGGGTAAGGATGTAGGTAATGCATGTCGGTTATGTATGTGCGTTTGCTTGTAGGTCATGCTTGTGTGTGGTCATGAAGGTGGTCATTTGTGCGTGTCCGTGGGTTTTTTGTTGGTCGTGTAAGCGGGTGTATTTGTGGGTTTGCAGGTGAGTTATGTTTGTGCCTATATATATATAGAGGGGTACATTTGAGTATTTCTGTGGGTTATGCTTGCGGGTCATGCTTGTGGGTATGCGCGTGGGTCACGTTTGTGCGTGGGTACTGCTTGTGGGTCATGCTTGTGCGTGGTAGTGAAAGTAGACATGTATATCGTTACGTTTGGGCGCATGTCTATCGGTATGTATGCAGGTATGTATTTGGGTAGGCATGTGGGTTATGTTTTCGCGTATGTAATGGATTTATATTATGATGTCTTGGGGTATGTATGTGGGTCAAGTAAGTTGGTCATGCCTTTGCGGGGTCAAAAAAGTGGGTAAGTATGCCGTCATGTTTTCGCTTATGTTTATGGGTATGTTTGCGGACATGTACGTGGGTTATGTGTGTGTGTTGTAAGTGGGTATAATTAAGGGTATGTAAGTGGGTCATGTTTGCTTATGTATATTTTTATGTATGAGGGTTTGTATAAGTAGCACGCATGCAGGGCAGGTGTGTAGGTCAATATTATTAGTTTTTTGGGTATGCTCGTGGGTCATGTTTGTGCGTATTTATTCGTGTTAAGTAAGTAGGTCTAGTATATAGGGCACGCTTGTGGTTTTTGTATGTAGGTCATGATTGTGGGTCATTTTTTAGTCATGTATATGGTTCCTTCAAGCGATTCATGTATTTGGGACAGTCTTGTGGGTCATGTGTGTGATGATGTATGTAGGTTGTTGAGTGTCAAGCATGTGTGTCATTTGTGCGTCTTATGAGTCATAAGTTTGACCGTATACATGTGGGTCGGGTTTATGGGTCATGTCTGCGTCATGTATGCGGATATGTTTTTGGGTCATGTATGTGAACTATGTGTGTGAGTCATTTATGTGGATATGTTTGAGAGCCATGTGAGCCATATTTAGGAGTATGTATTTGAGTATGTATAGTAGCATGTATGTGGGTATATTTGTGCATAAGCGTCATGTTTATGGTTTAAAATATGGATATGCTTCTGGGTATGGTTTTGAGTATGAATGTGGGTCATATATAAGGGTCTGCTTGTGGGTCATGCTTGCTTGTGGTCACCAATGTAGGTTTTTGTGTGGTCATGTTTGTGTGTATGTCTATGGTGAAATTTATTTGTGGGCATTCACGACGGTATATTTGTGGATCTATTTGTAGAACATGTTTGCGTATGTACATGGTATGTATGTGGGTTGCATAAGGATCATGTATCTGGATATGTATGTGGGTCAGGTGTATGGATCATGATAAGTAGTCTGGTGATTAAGCTTTCGGGTCAAGTTTGTGCTTATCTTTACGAATTTTTATGGGGTTCATGTAAGTAAGTCATGTATGTGGATCATGCTTTTAGTTTTGGTATCTGGGTCATGATTGCGTGTGATTTTCTGGTCATGTATGTGGTTCCTCCAACATCTAGAATAAGTGCCACTTTCGAGAGACTACCGATTAAACAATTTTTTTTACACAAATTCAAACATTAATTGCAATTAATCTTCGAACATCCCTGTGTGTGGGTCAAGTATAAGTGTACGTTTGTGCGTATGTTTCTGAATATTGTGTGGGAGTGGCGAGCCACTCAATTATAGGGGTCAGTTTGTCTAAGTTTATGTGGTTCAAGTGTCTAGGTCATGTGTGCAACAAGTATGTGGATTTGTTTCTGGGTTATGTATTTAAGTCATTGTTTGGGTCTTTTATGTAGTTATGTGAATGGGTACTAAAAAGCGTCAGATGTTGGTCAATTTTCTTTTTCAGCGAGTAGTAATAATAGAAAAATCGAAGTAAAAATCGACCTAGTGGACCATCAACATCTGACTTTTTTTAAAACCATATACATAACCACATAAAAGTCCCGCACGCATGGCTCATTTGATGATCTACAAAAAAATCCACATTAAATGACCCACACACGGCTCACAAACACGAACCACAAACAGATCCACATTAATGCCTTATACATGACCCACATACGACCCAAATACATGAACCACATACATCCAGGCAACATACCCACATACCTGACTGACTCACCACGCAAAGACGATCAAATGACCAACAAACACGGTCAAAAAATACCCAAACTTTGACCCAAACACGTCACAAAAATGAACCAAGCATATGACCCAAAAACATTACCTACATACATTGATTCAAAAAACAACAAGTAAAACGAAGTAATAACATCGAAGAATAAAATAACAATAACAGTAAAAATAAGCTTATCATTATTTACTTTCATTTGTTGTTTTTAAGGAATTATTACATGTAAAAACAGTTAATCAGTTTTATTATGTCCGTCACTTTCCAAAAAATTGCATGAAAAGAGTTTGAAAGGATAAAATTGAAAGGACAGCAATCATCAACTTCACCAAATAAACTACTAATCAATGTCAAGACTTTTTCTGAAAAATGGATTCAATGATTCCCTCATATTATGACTTGTTTGCAATTTGAAAGATTTCTAACACGCTATAATTCTTCAATTCAAAAACGTTTTTTTTAAGTACCATCCTCATATTCTGCCCTCGTTTTGACCCTGATTGATTTCAGGCTGGCAGACCTGGAAGTATTCATTCAAAGTATGCGAGATTTGTTGATCAGTAGTTCAAAGCCAGAACCAATTAATTCACTCAAAATAATGACATAGCGTGTTTATTTATTTTGCTGAAAAAAAAGACAGATCAACTTTAAGCTTAAAAACATTTTAATCCACCACTCAGTATGATGAATTGCATAACCACTTACCGACAAAAATAGGCCCGTGATGTATTTCACGCTGGAATACTTATAGTTAAAATCAGCAAGGTTCATGCAATGAGAGGCGAGACTTTCTGATCAATGTATTTTTTAACCAGCAAATGTCCATACTAACTAGCAAGCGCTGTCCTGAGTTAATTTTTGATAATGATCATTAGTAAAAAAAAACTGAAACTCACCCAGGTAATTGCCATTAAAAACATAGATTTTTTTGTTTTTTATTTGCTTGAAAAGTTTGAACAGACCTGACATCATTGGTTGAGAAACGAAAAATCTTAATCCATCTCTCATTGTTTAAAAACTAACCCCTAAGTGACACTTGAAACTCCTTGATGCATTTCATGCTGGCCCATTTTCAATATCAATCAGCGAAATTATCAGAATTTAAACGCAGTATAAACTCTTCACATGTGAGAACTTATACAAAAAAGCTGCAATCTAACACCAGATAATTAACAACCTTTATTTGTTTGGAAAGTATGTTTTTGCCAAAAATGTGTAAACAAATTTGACATAACTAAGTATCCGGTAGCCTTAACAAGATAACTCATACCCATTAAACAAAAAATTTCGTTTGTACGTTTCAAGAATTTACAAATTGCAAACCTATTATGAAATTTTTGTAGATTTTTTTGTTCAAAAATTTAGAACATTTTAATCAAATTTGTGGCTGCCGTCCTTTCCGTGAAGGTTTTTGCCCCACTTTGATACTCCCACTAGGTTTTAAACCACATTATGAAACATAGTTTAAGTAACATTTTGAATTGAATTGCAAACTGTTTTCTGATGGTTGCTGGTCCTGACTTTTAACATTGTTTCACGTAGAGCTCAATTTGGCGTTCAATTTTTGCCGTTTGAAACTTGAAGCCGAATAAACTGAATAACAATGCCAGTGCAGCGATAGAAATTAGTTTTTTTTTCATTTTGCTTCCAAGTTTTTTCACTGACACTTTTGAAATTTTTACTGGAAAATTTCGGATTTTGATGAGGGTAAATTTCGGCTTCAAGAATAAAATAACAATAACAGTAAAAAAATTCCTATCAATATTTACTTTTATCTGCTGTTTTTAAGGAACTATTTCATGTAAAAACCGTTATTCAGTTTTATTAAGTGCGTCACTTTCCAAAAAGTTGCATGAAAGGAGTTTGAAAAGATAACATTGAAAGGACAGCAATCATCAACTTCACGAATTAAACTACTAGTCAAAGTCAAGACTTTTTTTAAAAATGGATTCAATGATTACCTTATTTTATGACTTGCTTGCAAAATGAAAGATACCGAACGCTACATTTTTTTAATTTGAAATTGTTTTTTTTGAAGGACCAGCGTCATATTCTGCCCTCGTTTCGACCCTCATAGATTTCACGCTGGCGCACCTAGAAGCTTTCATTCAAAGTATGTGAGATTTGTTGATCAGTAATTTCGTTTTCCAAGTCTGATCAGTAGTTCAAAGAACAAGCCAGAACCAAGTAATTCACACAAAATAATGACATTGCTTGTTTTTACATTTTGGCAGAAAAAAAGACAGATCAATCTATTGCTTAAAAAAATTTTATTGCACCACTCACTATGATGAAATACATAACCATTTACCGACAAATATAGGCCCCTGATGCATTTCACGCTGGAATACTTACAGTTAAAATCAGCAAGGTTCACGCAATGAGAGGCGAGACTTTTTGATCAAGGTATTTTTTAACCAGCAAATGTCCAAACTAACTAGCAAGCGCTGTCCTGAGTTAATTTTTGATAATGATCATTAGTAAAAAAAAACTCAAACTCACCCAGGTAATTGCCATTACAAACAAATGAAGCGTTTTTTGTTTTTTATTTGCTTGAAAAGTTTGAACAGACCTGACATCATTGGTTGAGAAACGAAAAATCTTAATCCATCTTTCAATATGTTTAAAAAGTAACCACTAAGTGACACTTGAAATTCCTTGATGCATTTCATTCTGGCCCATTTTCAATATCAATCAGCGAAATTATTAGAATTTAAACGCAGTATAAACTCTTCACATGTGAGAACTTATACAAAAAAACTGCAATGTAACACCAGATAATTAACCACCTCTATTTGTGTGGAAAGTATGTTTTTGCCAAAAATGTGTAAACAAATTTGACATCACCAAGTATCCGGTAGCCTTAACAAGGAAACTCATACCCATTTAACGAAAAATTTCGTTTGTACGTTTCAAGAATTTACAAATTGCAAACCTATTATGAAATTTTTGAAGATTTTTTTTGTTCAAAAATTTAGAACATTTTAATCAAACTTGTGGCTGCCGTCCTTTCCGTGAAGGTTTTTACCCCACTTTGATACTCCCAATAGGTTTTAAACCACATTATGAAACATAGTTAAAGTAACATTTTGAATTGAATTGCAAACTATTTTCTGATTGTTGCTGGTCCTGATTTTATCAGCTTGACTTTTAACATTGTTTCACGTAGAGCTCAATTTGGCGTTCAATTTTTGCCGTTTGAAACTTGAAGCCGAATAAACTGAATAACAATGCCAGTGCAGGGATAGAAATTAGTTTTTTTTTCATTTTGCTTCCAAGTTTTTTCACTGAAACTTTTGAAATTTTTACTGGAAATTTTCGGATTTTGATGAGGGTAAATTTCGGCTTCAAGAATAATATAACAATAACAGTAAATAATGCCTATCAATATTTACTTTTATCTGCTGTTTTTAAGGAACTATTTCATGTAAAAACCGTTATTCAGTTTTATTAAGTGCGTCACTTTCCAAAAAGTTGCATGGAAGGAGTTTGAAAAGATAACATTGAAAGGACAGCAATCATCAACTTCATCAAATAAACTACTAGTCAAAGTCAAGTCTTTTTTTGAAAAATGGATTCAATGATTCCCTTATTTTATGACTTGCTTGCAAGTTGAAAGATTTCGAACGCTATAGTCATATTCTGCCCTCGTTTCGACCCTGATAGATTTCACGCTGGCGCACCTAGAAGTATTCATTCAAAGTATGCGAAATTTGTTGATCAGTAATTTCGTTTTCTAAGTCTGATCAGTAGTTCAAAGAACAAGTCAGAACCAAGTAATTCACACAAAATAATGACATTGCTTGTTTTTACATTTTGGCAGAAAAAAAGACAGATCAATCTATTGCTTAAAAACATTTTAATGCACCACTCAGTGTGATGAAATACATAACCATTTACCGACAAATACAGGCCCCTGATGCATTTCACGCTGGAATACTTCTAGTTGAAATCAGCAAGGTTAATACAACGAGATGCGAAACTTTTTGATCAATGTATTTTTCAACCAGCGAGTTGTCTGAGTTCAACACATTTTTTTTTACTTGTGAGCACTAGAACAAATAGCGGAGAATTCATACCAGGTTATTGACACTTTTAGAATTGTTTGGCATGTGTTTTTCAATGTTGCTGAAAGAAACGTACAGATCTGACATCATTAGTTGAAGGGTAGCAAAAACAAAAAATCCTATTAGATTCATGTTGAATTAAATTAACACCTAACGATAGATAAAGGCCCGTGATGCATTTCACGCTGGCTCATTTGAGTCAAAATAAGCAAGTTTTTTTTTCTAGCTGGTACCAGGATTTTCGATCAGTGTATATAAAAAATAACCAGAGTTGCCTAAGCGTAACAGAGAATTCCACTTTAAGCACTAATAAAAAGAAATGAGACTTAAAATCTGGTTATTGAAACAAAAAAAATTTGGCTTGAGTTTTTCGGTTTTTGCGGAAACATATGGACAGATCTGACATCACTTATTGAACTGTAGGAATACTAAAAAAAATTCAATCAATCTCTAGTCGCTCGCTCTGAAATATAATAGAAGCTACTACAATTAAAGACCTGTGATGCGTTTCAACGGGCACACTTTGTTTACATTAAGCAAGATGTATATAAAGAGATACATGACTTATTGTTAAGTGTCTATACTAACTAGCAAGCAGTCCTACGTTGACTTTTTGATAATGATCATTAGTAAAAAAAAAACGAACTGTAACTCGTACCAGGTAACAGCCATTAAAAACGAAATGAAGCTTTTTTTGTTTTTTTTTGTTTGCTGAAAAAATTTGGACAGAACTGACATCATTGATTGAGAAACGAAAAATCTTAATCCATCTCTTATTATGTTTAAAAATTAACCCCTAAGTGACGCTTTAAATTCCTTGACGCAATTCAATCTGGCCCACTTTGAATATCAATCAGCGAGATTACCAGAATTCAAACGCAGTATAAACTCTTCAAATGTGAGAACTTACTAGAAATTTTCGGATTTGGATCAGGGTAAATTGCAGGGTTTCTTATCTACCCTTCAATATGTAGTTTTTTAAAAAGGTTTCCTTAATGGTTTTCAAGGTGGTGTGCTGTCAGCGTACACTAATGGCTACTAATCTGGACTTGAAATATTCTTGCACCAATCCTTTTTGTTTCCGAGATAACGCGTTTTTTACCAGCTGATAGTAAACCTGTCAGATTTTTTAAAACACAATTTAGTATACGTCAAAAACTTTTAAAACTTTTTGAAACATGATGCATATCACGCTTGTTTCAATGAAATTGAAGTTTTCAGTTTGATTTCGTTTCGAATGTCTCAAACGCGATGATGATAAGAGGTGCAAAGACATTGCATTATTTCATCAAAATATTAGAACAGCTCTGCAAATTAAATGGGCCTTGTTTTTCTTTTTCAAGGACAGACGACCTGGGACAATGGCACTTCTCTCGGACCAAATTTAAAGGTCGCTAGATCAACATCCGGAAAGTGTTGATAAGTAAACGTCTCAAGGTTTTGCTTTTATTTTTGTTAGTTTTGAATGGTCCCTTTTACGGATAAAACGGTGCATACGGTGAAATAAGACCAGCAAAACTATCAGGCCAAAGTTGAGGCACCTGATCCAAAAGACTTCATTCACCTTTGCTTATAAGATCTCTCAGTTGCCTGTCATGATCTTCAGCAAAACGAAAAACCTGGCAAGTAATATCCACTGTATTACCTGAAAAACGTTTCTCTTGATGCCCGCACTGATTCAAACAGTTCCTCTGCATTAGGAATTCTTGTTCAGCCAAATGTCATAGGAGAAAAATCACAGACTGATGAGCCCGGGACAGCATTTTCAAAGGGTGTAGTTATCTAATTAACTGTCGAACTAGAAATTTTTTTGGGTACTTTTTTTTGTGGTTTGAGCAACAAGCATGATGAACGAAATAATTCACTCAACTGTGAAGCAGAAATTGCAAATGAAGACATGGAGGATTTGCCTCTTGGTGATCTAGAGTGGTTGGCCCAATTGCAGAAGCGCGGTCTTTTTCACCGTTATGAAATGAAACCAACTCGTTGTGAACGATTCGCGCAAAAACTCTTCGCGCTATTGAAGAAACAATGATTGTTGTAAGTTGCAAGTTAAGACAAAATGTTTTGAGTGTTTTTATTTCTATGAAAACGTCGACGATAAACAGGATTTTCAAGATCGTCAATTCTTGGTATCCATGATGAGAATGTTGGGAAAACAAATCATCTCTCTTGATGGGCTAAGAACTGTATTAGCGAAACTTGCAAGGGTGGCGGACAATACCAATGAGTCACTAAAAGTGTAAACAGGAATGGTCGATAACACTAATAAATCGATCTTAGAATTCAAGAAAATCACCAGAGCTACTTTCAAACGGCACGTGCATGAGACCGTGACAATTGAAAAATCCAAGAAATTTGTAGTAAGTTTGTTTCAATATGATTCCTAGATGTCGGAAAACTAATAAGTCAAATTTATTTTAAAAACAAGTAGTTTTTATGAGCTGAAAAAATTCAGTGAAGCTTATTGCAGTTAATAGGGTAAATCTGCCATGGGTAAGGGAACGAACCTCCTATCAATTAGTCAATTGAAAGTTTGCAAAAAAGGCCGAAAATAGGATATTTACTGTGGTCGGAAGATGAGATAATTCGCCACATAATTTCTCCTAGAAAAAACGCGGGTAAATATTGCCATGCTTCTTTCGACAATGGAAGTTAGTTATTCCGAAAGCATAAATAGGAAACTAAATTTTTTTAAAGTCATTCCAATTAAAATAATTGAAATCAAGCTTTCTTCAGGTTGCATTAGTAGAAAAACGAAAATAAATAATTTGATGCGTCAGCCGAGGCGGAAATAAGCCAAACTGGCATCTCATGTTGCAACAACAACATCCAAAATTTGATTTTGGCAAACGGTTTCTAATGGCCCCAAAAAGTTCAATTTTCATTAAATTTGAGTTTACAAAAACCGTCAGTGATCATTGACGAAGATCTGGACAAACCCACTCAAAATGAGCTTGTTGATATTTATGTTAATTCCCTTATGGTTCCGATTCTAGCCGACGGACTTGCGGATGGAATATTATATGAAATGGTCGATAGAATGCAATCGGTGCTTCATTTATTTGCTTCACACGGAAGCGGATGGGTTTTACAACAAGTGGTTAGATTGTTTATCAAATTTGGTAAAATGAATCCCAATCGAGGGTCATCGCATATAACATTACCATTAAAATTGCAAAATCCAGTCATTTAATTAACATTCGCAACCATGATGACCATGACTGTTTTAATCTTTGTTTTACTGCTGCTTATCACCTTCATTATCGTTTGAATTTAATTGTTGGAAGATACGAAGATCTAGCTGCTAAAAAAACATGCGCTGCAACTTACAGAACGAGCAACGTCAAAAAACCAATCGGTGAGTTTCCAACCCCAATGAGTTTCAGAGATATACCCGAATTTGAACGTTTGAACAAAGTTCGTGTCAATGTGTTTCTTTATGAAAAAGGAGACTTGGTGCCTATGGTGATATCAAAAAATGAGTCTGAAGATACATTAAGTATGGATCTTTTGTTGTTATTTGAGCTGGGTAAACATCATTTCGTGTTAATAACTAACCTGTTAAGATTCATGTGAAATCAAAAATTATAAATTCCGGACCTTCATGAGCCTGTGTCGGAACTGTTTTCACATAAGTTATAGCGAAGAAGCGAACAAGCGAACAAGATGCATCAAAGATCATGCAAAGAACATGAACCTGCAGTAATAAAACTGCCATCCGCTGAAGATGGAAGCAATCAATACAAATTTAACATTTATGCAGCACTTAGTTTTGTTTCTGTCAGTATCTACTTCGATTTCGAATCGTTGTTGAAACCTGTAACCACATGCAATAACAACCCGAACACTTCGTCGTCTAGGAACTTAGAAAAACATGAACCCTCTGGTTACTCTCTGTGTGCGATTGAACATGGTTCTTCAAAACCATACTTCTTTGATTTAAACAGTAGTGAAAAATGTATACCAAATTTCATCGAGCAGTTACACATACTAGCAAAACAAATCTACCAACAAAAAAATCGCTACCCAAACTATATTGGCAATCGATCTATCCTCAAGCAGGATGAAACCACCTCATGCTGGTTGTGCCTAGCAGAGTTTGTTGAAGGTGAAACAAAATGTTTGGACCACTGTCACTACAGTGGTGAATTCCCAGGGTGGGCGCACTCAAAGTGTAACCTAGCGCGACGAAAGGTGCGATATACACCAGTTGTTGGACACTATACAAAATTATGATCTTCACCATATTTGTTTGGCTTTGGGTGAGTTGGAACCAACGAGCACGATCCAAGTCATACCCGTAACAGATGAGAAGTATATCTCCTTTTGCATTGGTGTATTGGTTGACACTTACACACGAGCAAATGGTGTTAACAAAATGTCTATGAATACATGCGATTCATAGACTCATGTAAATTTTTGAATTCTTCGTTACAAAAACTTGTTGGTAATTTACCAGCTGATAAGTTCTCTATACTAGATGAACACTTCAAACAAGCTGATGAGAGTTCTCGTGCACTTCTAAAGAGGAAAGGTTTTTACCCTTATTCCTATATGTCAAATCGATTAACGTTTGATGAACAAAATCTGCCACCACTCAGTGCATGGGGAAACTCATTAGAAGGAGGAAAAAGCAGTGTTAGTGAAGAAGATTTAAAACATGCTCGAACAGTCTTCGATAAGTTCAATTGCATAAACTTAGAGCAATATCACAATCTCTATCTCACATGTGATACTCTGCTTCTGGCATGTGTTTTTGAAGGGTTTCGTTCGATAACTCACGCAAGCTACGGATTAGATTGCGCGCATCATTTTACTGCGTCGAATCTTGCGGGAGATGCTTTCAAGAGGATCTGTAATGCTGATATTGAACTTCTTCCGGAAAGAGCATTTAGAAAAGGTGGAAAATATGATGCGAGGTGGGACAGCATCTGTTACTGAAAAAAAGAAAATTCAATGCAAACAACCCGTACATGAATGAAAAAAACAACCCTAAAAAATCAAGTTATGGACTCATGCTGGATGCAAATAATCTATATGGAGGTGTTATCCAAATGCATAAATTACCAGCACGGGATTTTGAGTTAATCCATGTTAAGGAAGACAGTGAAGTTAGTACAAGCAGTGAAACGAGCCTTGATGAACTATTGGCAACTCCAGAAGATTCAGATATTGGCTTCATTCTTGAAGTAGATCTCGAGTACCCTCAAGAATTTCATGAATCCCATTGAGACTATCCTTTAGCACCAACCAAAGAAGTGGTGCCAGAGGATTGGTTAAGTGATTACCAACGACATCTGGCAGAACAAATGAAAAGCAATGATAATTATCGAGTTGCTTCTGGCAAAGTAAAAAAACTGCTTCAGACATTGCATAACAAGAGTAATTATACAGTGCATTACAATCTCTTACAATTCTATGTTCGGTTGGGTTTGAAAATAACGAAAGTACATAGAGTTTTAAAGTTCAAGCAAAAACTATGGTTAGAACCCTTTATAACCCTAAACACAAACCAAGGGAAAGCTGCACGAAAAAAATTTGAAGAAGCATTGTACAAATTGTTGAACAATTCTGCATATGGAAAAACATGCGAATCGAAAAGAAAAAGAGTGAAGGTTAAAATTGTACATAACGCTGAAGAAACAATGCAACAAATTTCTGCTTTTGACTTCAAGGCAATTAAATTTTTTGATGATGATTTAGCGGCATTGACGTCAGCACCACGAGTCATTAATTGGAATGTACCTACCATAGAAGGAGCACGCGTGCTTGAAATCGCTAAATTTGAAAAAAATCGGTTTCACTATGAAATCATGAAACCAAACTTTGAGTGTCGATTACTTTACTCCGATACCGATAGTTTGCTTTACGAAATAGAAACCGAAAAGAAAGCAGATTTTTACAAAATTTTGAAAAACAATTCCGACATTATTGGCGAATTCGATTTCTCAAATTATCCCGAGAACTATCCCCTGTTTAACAAGCAAAACAAACTGACAGTTCTCAAATACAAAGATGAGTTCCCAGCCGACACCATCACGGACTTCATTGCTTTAAAACACAAGTTATACTCCATCGTCTCTCTAAATGAGTACTTTCAATTACTCATCAAATTTTGTCGAAAAAATTAGGATTTTTTTTAATTTGTCGACGAATAAAAATTGGGAAAACCAAAAACTTTCGAGAAAAAAAATTTGTCAAAAATTTGGAATTTTTTTTTGAAAAAACTGTCTGAAAAAATTTGTGAAAAATTTTTTTTTCGAAAAAAACTTGTCGAAAATTTGGGAAAAAATCCCCTTGCCTTGTCCAACTCATATCATCACATGTTTTGAATACAACATCTGCAAATGTAATTAGTCATGTTCATGACCACACATTAGACCACACATAATCAAACCGATTTTTATTACCCAATCATCATAATGAGTTAGTAGTCAATGTATAAACGATTAGTATTCATTTATTCATTTTATTTAGATCATCGTAAGCTTCCAGCCAAATGCATTTCCAGGGCAACTCAAAATTTTCTTACTCATCGGAAGTAAGAAGAAACTCTTGAGACGGGTAGTCTCTATCGAGCTGAAAACACCAGAATTGCATCTGACCGTCATGTTCTGAATACTGTTCGTGAGAATAAGATAGCATTGTCATCGTTCGATGATAAACAGTATATATTGGATGATGGCATTTCAACGTTGCCATATGGTTACATCGAGCCTTCAAATGAGTCTTCAGAACCGCCTTCAAACGATAGTTGTGGTGGTAAAAACAGCTCTACATTTCATGCCGATATTGCGAACGATGAAACGTTAGATCTAGATAGTGATGATGATGACGATCTAGATGCATGGGTTGCTCATTTTGAAGACAATGACGCACCAAAAGAATGGGCTCAAGAGAATATACTAGATGGTATGTCGCAAGAATTTGATCGAACACAAATAGACTAGGATTATACGCAAGATGTGCAATACGACCGTCAAGATAGCTTCATTGACCCCAGCACAAGTCAATCACATGTACATCGTTCATTGTTCGATCTTATGTCAACAGCCTCAAATGAAAGAGGATTCCAGACTCCGGATCCTGGATTTGCACGTCTCGATCAGATAAACGAGAGTGACCTTGACAGTGACGATATTGCCGATTTGAGTGCTGAAACTTCTGCAGAATCGTCGGATAATTCTTTTCTAGATCGTGAAGCCGTTGAAGACGTGCCAACGCAACCAAAACGTTTTCGCAGGAAATAAGAAAAAAATATTGTGCAGTAAAGAGTGTGTAAATAGTGAGTTAAATATTGTGCAGTAAAGAGTAACAGCATTTACATTCAGAGGCCAAACCAGAAATAATTTTGCTTCAAACGCTTCTTATCTAATATTCACTTTAAGACAAGTTTTATGTTTTAATGTGTACCAGTGTGCGTGTTAGATTTGGTGTTATATTTGAACCAAAAATGGACAAAATTCAATTTAACGTTGAAACGTATGTTTTCCGTTTAATTCTTCAACAGTTTCTTCCTGAAAGTTTTACACATAGACGTTTACAGAAACCAGTCTATAGTAATACATAAAAATTTCAAGCAGATTCTACACATATATTTCGAACATATTCGGTGCAGAAATCCAGCGTCTTTCATATACCATGCATGAAACGTTCGCTATAACCACTTTATATACCACTCCAATTTGGTGCATGAACAAAAAGAACTAAATACACCGTTTGGGCATTTGAAAGATTTCGCTATCAACCTAACAAAAATTTACATTCAGGATCATTGGTTTAAAAAATTATACATTGGGATCAAATTTGAGGGATCATTATTTGGGAATATGAAAAATTTTACATGCGATCAGTACTTTTATATGGGATCTCAAAAAATTACGTTGGGATCTCAATTTTATTCGCAATGATCCCTCCCGGGATCACCCACTCCCCCCGATCCCAATGTATATTAGCTATACTACTTATTTGAGATGCTGTAGCACAACCGTTGTAAGCGATTCGCCCAAAAACTCTGCTAGCGAAGAAACAACAAGGTGTAAAGCTAAGACAAAATGTTTTGAGTAATTTTATTTCTGTGAAAACGTCGATGATAACCAGGATTTTCAGGATCGTCAATTCATGGTATCCATGATGAGAATGTTGGGAAAACAAATCATCTTTCTTGATGGGCTAAGAACTGTATTAGCGAAACTTGCAAGGGTGGCGGACGAGTCACTAAAAGTGTTAACAGGAATGGTTGATAGCACTAATAAATTGATCTTAGAATTCAAGAAAATCACCAGAGCTACTTTCAAAAGGCACGTACATGAGACCGTGACAATTAAAAAATCCAAGAAATTTGTAGTAAATTTATTTATTTCATTATGATTCCTAGATGTCGGAAAACAAATAATTCAAATTTATTTTATAAACAAGTAGTTTTTATAAGCTGAAAACCTTCAGTGAAGCTTATTGCAATCAAAAGGGTAAATCTGCAATGCGTAAGGGAACGAACCTCCTATCAATTAGTCAATTGAAAGTTTGCAAGAAAGGCCGAAAAATAGGATCTTTATTGTGGTCGAAAAAAGTTACTTCCGAAGCAAAAAAAAGGAAGCTATTTTTTTCTGAAAATGTCATCCAAGAGATAACGCATTTATTGGGCAGAGCAACAAAATGTTTCTAAAATATTTGAAATCAAAACTTCTTCAGGTGGCAATAAAAGAAATACAAAAATAATCAATATGGAGCGTAAGCTGAGGCGAACACCAGCCGAGCTGGGTTTTCATATTGCAAAACGAGAGAGATTCAGCAGAAGATCAAACAGAAACAAACCAACATCTGTCCCCTCAAACGTCGGAGACCTTTCGGATAAGGAAAAATTAGCACCTTAAAATATTGGACGCTGACACATGACAGTTTGGTCCAAAAATAACTTGAATTTTTCTAAAATCTTCCAGTGTTCTTCCGTGCTCTGCAAAATCTTATATATCAGCCGCTGTCACATGCCATTGGTCGAAGACATTACTCGAACTAGTCCTTCTTGCTTCAAAGTGCTTTTGGTTTTTATTATATTGGTTTTAACACATGCTTTATGCCTATCTTCGAATTTTGTTTTTTGTTCAATTTATTGCATTTAAACACGTTTCCTTTCGCGTTCAAGCTGAAATGTATACTTATGTTGACCAATTTTAAATTTGTATTCTAAGTTCATGTTTGTTGTATCTTTATGTTAATATCTTCATATTACATTTTCTTCTGAGTTTGTGTATTTCAGACATTCGCTTCAAATTGCCTGGAGTAAAAAAATATCTATCGATTTGAATCTCTATGTTTTACAACCATTGTTTTAGAAAAAATTTCGAATGTTAATTATCTAAAATAAGGTAATTTTTTTCTCTTTTTTGGTAAAATTAACTTTGCTTCTATTTCTTTTTTTTTTTTCAAACAAATAAGAGCCGATTGTATTTCTTTCAAGTCACGATATTGTCAAAAGATTCACGCATCGGTTAAAAACTAATCTAGTGATTTAGAGAAGCAGAATCAACAGCCCTCCACGCTTGCCCTTAATCAACAATTATAAACTCAAACGAGAGCATCCGATATTGCAGTGAAGTCAAATAGTGATTTGATTTTTGCTTTTTCGGAATTTTTCTGTGGCTGCATACGTGTGTCAAAACACAAATCTATTTAAATAATTATTTAAAATATGAGGATCCTCAAAATTAAAAATGTTTCCACAATCAATTCGGTATATGTTGTACGTATCACAAAAGTTGTATCTAAGTATGCTTTAAATGAACACCATTGTTGATTGGCTAATTTTGTCTCAATGCGATTGTCAAATAGCGTTAGATGCTGTTTAGTACGATATCAAAGAAGTCAAAAACATCAGCGGACTGAGATCTACTCGAAACTATATTAAAAATCTCCAAAAAAAGCATGCAAATCATAAAATAGTTCTTTTAGCAGCCTATGAAGGAATTGCATGATGGGTCAAAAAGGTTCTCGTTGATGGGTCAAAGGGGTTCATTAAACCTATACTTGGAAGTACGACAGACCTCTCTGTGATAACAAAATCATCTGACTCTTCGCTAAGTTTTTTTAATGCTCGGACCTGTGCGGGTCTTGAATTCTGACTGTGAGCCAAATTGTGAAGACGATTTCTCATGACAGGACCCAAAAAATGTTGGAGTGCGAAAGCTGAAAAATATCCACGACAACAGTTAATTTAATGTGAGGTATGGACCCGAAATTTTCGATGAATAGTGCTACACTCTGACACCGTACCGGATAGTGAAACTGAGCTGAATTATGAGGCAATCAACTACAATTGTCTAGAAATTTCGTGACACCGGAACCAACACTGAAACTGAGCTGAACTATGAGGCAATCGCATAGAAACTTCTTTGACTGATGGTACAGAAGCTGGTGTGAATTCTTATCTTTCCTTGACAAATAAAACCGTCCCAAAACAAAAAAAACGAGCATAGAGGCTTATTAAAGATCAGTTAAAACGAAGAGACAGCGTCCTAGCGCTTGGCGGAAATTGAGGGAGTACAACGGTTCTATGAATGAAGTTATTCTTGTAGTTTAAAAATTTTAGAGTTTGCCTGTAGCAAGCGTCGAATAAGCATTTGAGATTTCCGTTTTACTAGATGAACTGTAAGTAGAAATGAGCCATTCATGTGAAAGTTTCAGAAATTATCAGTCGAGCAATTTCGAAACCTCCGATCATTTTGCAGAGTCACAGAATGTAAAGAGATCGTAGATCTCATCGCCACTTCCGTTTCTGCGGTGCCCCGCTTAGATATTTCTTCCCTTGAAAACTCCTTTGTTACACCGATGATAGGGTCACCTGATAATTTTCTTCAATAACTTTTGAACTAAAACGCTCGCTCAACTCAGAAACTATTCTCGTACGTGCTTTTTCTTCCACAAATTATCTTTCTGATGCAGCTTTAGCCAAATTAATTAAAGTCTGCTTTCATTCCTGCTCAAAAATGTTTTTTCTCTATTTACAGCTGGGTACAGCCGCGATAAAAAGGTTGAAAAGTCTTTCGCGCCTCTAAAGGAACCAATTGGTCGATTATGCCTGATTAAAATATCGGAACTAATGAAAAAATTGTGCAACAAATATAATCAAGCATAATAAATTATATAATCCACCGATCACAGTCGGATCACATAGATTGTCCCATCGACCAATTATCATTGCCAGAAGCTACGAAGGAGCTTCCCATAGATCTAGCCTATTCGTTGTTTCAAAAAATTATTGCTCTTGCTTCCTATAGGCTGGCGAAGGAAAACCAAATTGAAAACTTCTAACTACGCACCTGGACCAACAACGAACCAAAGCTTTCAGATGCAGCTGTAGCCAAATTAATTAAAGTCTGCTTTCATTCCTGCTCAAAATTGTTTGTTCTCTATTTACAGCTGAGTACAGCCATAGATCCAGCCCGGTCCACCGATGGTGCCAATTTTATTAACACTAGCATGAAACACAAGATGTATCGAGTCTGGCTTAGTGTCTTACAACTTCCGCCTATTCCTTGTGTTTCAAAAAAATATATTGCTCTTGCTGCATTGTGCGCTGGCGAAGGAAAACCAAACTGAAAACTTCTTACTACGCTGGAACAATAACGAATCATAGCTTTCAGTCTCCCATCTGATAAAACAGTTTTTTAAAGTTCACTGTTTCATTCACTGTTTGCGACTTAAATTGCTAAACCGAGTAACCTAATAACGGTTTTTATGTTGGCAATTTATGCGATCATGCATTAATAAATATTGATGGTTCCCATGACTCCTATCTTCAAAAAACTGAACACAAAAAGAAAGTGTATCAAGTTACATGAAAAATGCTATTTAAAATTGCATGAGCTTTGTTTAGAAAAGACGGAAAATTTGAAACGTGAAACATGAAAAGGGCAAAAATGTTGTAGAAATAAAAGAAAGAAAACAAATTAGAAATTCGATAAACAATTTCATTAATCTTAGGTAATTTTCTTAAGTTAAATCAGCATTGAGCGAATATTTAATGAAAACTCTCTGTTTCTTGGGCCGGCTTAAATCTCTCAGCTAGTGCTGGTACGAAAAAATATTGAAGGCAAAGCGAAAATTTGCGAGTTCTTTCATAAATTCTCGACATCAACATGCAAATTTTTTTTTGAATCGTGCTGAGAGAACCGAAGAAGTACCGAAGTGATTTGTTTCGTTCCGAAACAATTCACAGGTTTTGTTCGGCCACGATCAGTAAGTCATTACTTTTCAGGGAAGCACTGAGCTCTTGGCTTGTCTGATACTGTTGAAAATATTGCGTTCCTACTGATCAGAAAATCTCACTCTCGAAACACCATTCTTCTTTCAAGTAAAATTAATCCGACAAATTGAATATGTGGTAGCCAATTCCTTGAAAAAAAACAGCATGCCTAGAGACTGAAACAGAATTTTGGATGAAAAAGAAAGTTTTTAGATCATAAATTACAAGGATTAATGATAAACCAGTGAAATTTGCTAATAATTTTTTAATGAAGAATTGATTTTGTTCAAATAGTTGCTTTCAGACTTGTTTTTGCACCGTTAAGTTGATTACAATCAAAATTTTATTAACCAAATTTTGAACAGAAAAAGTTTTCCAAATGTCGATAGAATTTTAGAAAAAAAAACCGGCGATGTTTTTGTTGTCGGGGAAAAGGTATTGAACGCTCGATCAAGGCTAACCTTAATTAACAAGGAAATAATAAAAAACCTTTTTTCAATTAACCTTTATGTACTGAATAATAAAACCAAGAGGTTTAAACACTGATGTGCAAATGGTGCGAAAAAACGCTAATGAATAATTTTGAAGTCCGAAAAAAAATTCAGTTTTCAAAGTTTACAGCTGCTGCTGAAGCTCTAGAAACTCCTATACTTTTTTTCTTTTATTTTTTTTTATAATCAATGATTGTTTATTGACATGTTCTAATAATGATTTTGATAGACTCATCGGATCATTTCGTGAGTAGACGCTTTTTGCACTACCAGCCTCCAATTTCTGACAGAGCTGAGTTTTTTCTCCTTTTAGTGCAATTTGATCAGATATAAAGAGGGAGTTTCAACACAAATCCTTTTGTTCGTCAAAAAAACTCTTATGACCACCGCACAATTTAAAAAAACAATAAACAACTTGAGAGTTCAAACAAAAAAACTTAGACTTCGAACGTTTAAATCGTTTTTAAAAACTAAATAATTAACCTAATTATAATTAAACAACCTAAACTTTTAAAGAAAAAAAACGAATTAGACGTTCTAAGTCTACATTTTTCTTAACTTATTTCTCCTGTCGTTTGTTGGTTTTTTGAAAAATATGCGTAGGACATAATCATATTTCTTTGCCGACCAGCCTTCACCGCTCGCTGCCCACTATCTACTGGTGACTGCAAAATATCTGGATGGATCAGTGTTTTAACTTTTTTGTTTGACCGAACAATTATTTACAGATAGAGATGATGCCTTCGAAATTTTGATAGTGGAAAATAAGAAAGGACCTTAACAGTCTTGGGATGGATGCTATTGTGTGTACAAATAGGAGGTTCTTGAATTCTCCGCTTTAAAACAGTAAGTGCGCATCTGCGCGTTTTCCTCCGGGAGGGATCACCCAACATCTTTACGATCACCAAATTCGGATGTGGCGCAATCATGTAACCGAGATGAATAAGCGGCTCCGAAGGATGTTCTGTTATGCCATCGTTTCCGCCCAACTTTTCGAACTA
The DNA here is from genome assembly GCF_963678635.1 of Symsagittifera roscoffensis. Taxonomy (NCBI): domain Eukaryota; kingdom Metazoa; phylum Xenacoelomorpha; order Acoela; family Convolutidae; genus Symsagittifera; species Symsagittifera roscoffensis. Next base: position 52,344,469 of record NC_087068.1, on the reverse strand, counting down.
GAGGACTTTGGAACAAGAAACAGGAGGCAGCCGCGGTCTGGCTCATTTACATCATAAGACTGTCTGCCTAGTTCCATGAATGTAGTTTTGGGTTGCCGTAAATTTGCTTAACATTCTGACATAGGATATTCTAGATATTTAATTTTTTCTAATTGATGGCTGGCAGATCGAACTGTTTTATTACTAGGGTTGATACATCTGAGCAGCAAAAGTAAAGTAAATAGTTTTCAGCGTCCGAACTTAAGATGTTGAGTCAGCCGTGTCAATGCAAGTGACCATTTTGGCTACGTAATTTTTGTAACGACACCTCAAGACACAAATGAGAAACATAGCACACTTTCTTTCGTTTATTTTAACTTTTGAAAAAAGATGGGTAAAAAAGCTAAGATTTAGGAGGCTGCTAGCTCAGCAACGAGGCTGAGTTAAGGCAAAAAATAGAATTTCTAGCTGCAGCATTAGGCTAAGGAAAGCGTGTGATCTATTCTTGGATCTCTGCAATTACGTATATCCGTCCTTGTTAAATTTCTGTTGATTTATTTGTAAGTGTACAATTTTGAAAATCGTTTTTTTTTCAAGAAAAAGTTGTTGCTCATGTGGAATCTTGAAACAAACTGATTCAATTGTTTTTGTCTCCTGAAATTTTTCGGTTGAAACATTTCCGGCTAAAACAATTTCAACTTCTTTAGTTTTCGTTGATGAAAAAGTGTGTAAATTCCACCTCACCTCCTAGGCCTAATTAGGTTCCTTTTTGAGTAGCTTGCTCGCTCCGATAGGTTGTTGTGCACGATTTAATTTTGATTAAACATCTTAGATTTTGCCTGCAGCAAGCGTCGAACAAGCTTTGAGATTTCCGGTTCACTGGAAGAACTGTCAGTAGAATTGGGTCATTTATGTGAAAGTTTCACAAATTATCAGTCGAGCAATTTCAAAACCTCCGATCCTTTTGCGGAGTCACAGAATGTAAAGAGATCCTGGATCTCATCTCCACTTCCCGTTTCTGTGATGCCCTGCTTAGATATTTCTTCCCTTGAAAACTCCTTTGTTACACCGATGATAGGGTCACCTGATTTTCTTCAGTAACTTTTGTACTAAAACACTCTTTCAACTCAGAACCTGTGCATGTATTCTCGTACGTTCTTTTTCTTCCGCAAATTATCTTTCTGATGCAGCTTTAGCCAAATTAATTAAAGTCTGCTTTCATTCCTGCTCAAAATTGTTTGTTCTCTATTTGCAGCTGAGTACAGCCATAGATCCAGCCCGGTCCACCGATGGTGCCAATTTTATTAACACTAGCATGAAACACAAGATGTATCGAGTCTGGCTTAGTGTCTTACAACTTCCGCCTATTCCTTGTGTTTCAAAAAAAACATTGCTCTTGCTGCATTGTGCGCTGGCGAAGGAAAACCAAACTGAAAACTTCTAACTACGCTGGAACAATAACGAATCATAGCTTTCAGTCTCCCATCTGATAAAACAGTTTTTTGAAGTTCACTGTTTCATTCATTACTTGCCATTTAAATTGCTGAACGAGTAACCTCAGCATGTACCAACAAAACTATCTTCAGAAAAATGAACACAAAAAGAAAGTGTATCAAGTTACATGCAAAATGCTATTCAAAATTGCATGAGCTTTGTGTAGAAACGACGGAAAATTTGAAACGGTAAAAATGAAAAGGGCAAAAATGTTGTAGGAGTGAAAGAAAGAAAACAAAGTAGAAACTCGATAAACAATTTCAATCATCTTAGTTAATTTTCTTAAGTTAACTCAGCATTGAGCGAATATTTAATGAAAAATCTCGTTTCTGCAAAAACGACGTGACGCATTGATTTTTTTTGGAGCCTATGCATCCTTGTTTAATCGTCACTTGCAATTGCTGACTTCCTATGATAAACAGGAGCTTAAGAAACTGGTAAATAAAAAAACAACTCTAATTGAACAGGTATATCATGGGCGTCAGCCTCGAAGTCTGTCTCAAAACCTCAATTATTTGAATAATTGAATTATTCATTTCTTTTTCGCTGATTCATTTCAAAAAAAAAACTTTAAAACAATCAGTTTGCAAAATCAAACGTCCGACTTTCTTTTTCAACCAGACGTCTGCTAACAACGTCGAAGCCGACCTCCGTTGATCATGCGGAACATTTCAAAACCAGTTCTGTGAGAAGGCTACTTCGGTTTTTGGTAACGAGAAATGTTATTCATCTTATTTAACCTTTACGCCACTTGCTTGATCAAATTATGATTTTTGAACCGCTTTTGTGACACCTGCGAGGTTTTTTGAAAGTGCTCAATTTTTTAAGCAAGTTCGCCAATGTGAAATCATTTGCCGCAGATATCTAGAACGTCATTTTTGATTCATGAAGACGTAGAAGACGTTTTTTGTCTAAGCTTGTGGAAAACTGGGCCGGCTTAAATCGCTCAGCTAGTGCTGGTACAAAAAATTATTGGAAGCAAAGCGAAAATTTGTGAGTTCTATCATAAATTATCGACATCAACATGCCAATTTTTTTTCGAATCGTGTTGAGAGAACCGAAGCAGTACCAAAGTGATTTGTTTCGTTCCGGGAAGCACTGAACTCGCTTGTCTGATACTGTTGAAATTATTGCGTTCCTACTGATCAAAAAATCTCACTCTCGAAATACCTTTCTTCCTTCAAGTATAATTAATCCAACAAATGGAATATGTGGTAGCCAATTCCTTGAAAAAAACGGCATGCCTAGAGACTGAAAAAGAAATTTGGATGAAAAATAAAGTTTTAAGATCATAAATTACAATGGATTCTCTGATAAACCAGTGAAATTTGCTAATAATTTTTGATTGAAGAATTGATTTTGTTCAAATAGTTGCTTTCAGACTTATTTTTGCACCGTTAAAGTTGATAACAATCAAAATTTTATTAATCAAAATTTGAACAGAAAAAGTTTTTTTCAAATGTCGATAGAACTTTAAAAAATTATCCCGGCGATATTTTTGTTGTCGGGGAAAAGGTATTGAACGCTCGATCAAGGCTAACCTTAATTAACACAAAGCAATAACAAAAAATCTATCTTATTTCAAATAACCTTTATGTACTGAATAATAAAACCAAGAGGTTCAAACACTGATGTGCAAATGGTGCGAAAAAACGTCAATGAATCATATTGAAGTCCGAAAAAAATTCCAGTTTTCAAATTCTACAGCTGCTGCTGAAGCTCTAGAAACTCCTATACTTTTTCTCTTTAATTTTTATTTTTTATATTCAATGATTGTTTTTTGACATGTTCCAATAATGATTTTGATAGGCTCATCGGATCATCTCGTGAGTAGACTCTTTTTGGACTGCCAGTCTCCAATTTGTGAGAGCTGAGTTTTTTCTCCTTTTAGTGCAATTTGATCAGATATTAAATGAGAGTTTCAACACAAATGCTTCGTTCGTCAAAAAAAATTTCTTATGACCACCGCACAATTAAAAAACCAATAAACGACTCGGGAGATGAAAAAAAAAACTTAGACTTAGAACGTTTAAATCGTTCAAAAAAAACGAAATAATTAGCTTGTTTAAGTTAAACAACCTAAATTTTTAAAGAAAAAAAATGAGTTAGACAATCTAAGTCTACATTTTTCTAAACTTATTTCTCTTGTGGTTTGTTGGTTTCATTGAAAAATATGCGTAGGACCTTATCATATTTCTTTGCCGACCAACCTTCACCGCTCGCTGCCCACTATCTACAAAGATGCTTTAAATGCGCAAAATGTTGAAGAAAATCCTGACTCCAAAATATCTGGATAAATCACTGTTTTAACTTTTTGTATAGTTGATCATGCGGAACATTTCAAAACCAGTTCTGTGAGAAGGCTACTGCGGCTTTTGGTAACGAGAAATGTTATACAACTTATTTACAACTATTCTGCCACATGCTTGATCAAATTATGATTTTTGGACCGCTTTTGTGACATTGGCGAATTCTTATGAAAGTGCTCAATTTTTAAAGCAAATTCGCCAATGTGAGATCATTTTTCGCCGCTATCTAGAACCCCAATTTTTTTATTAATGAAGACGTAGAAGACAACGTGTTTTGGTTAAACTGGTGGAAAACTGGGCCGGCTTAAATCTCTCAGCTACTGCTAGTACAAAAAATTATAGAAATACAAACTTGGAAGCAAAGCGAAAATTTGCGAGTTCTATCATAAAGTCTCGACATCAACATGCCAACTTTTTTCGAATCGTGCTGAGAGAACCGAAGAAAAACCGAAGTGATTTGTTTCGTTCCGAAACAATTCTCAGGTTCTGTTCGGCCACGATCAGTAATTCATTACTTTTCACGGAAGCACTGAACTCTTCGCTTGCCTGATACTGTTGAAATTATTGCGTTCCTACTGATCGGAAAATCTCCTCGAAATACTTTTCTTCCTTCAATTAAGATCAATCCAACAAATGGAATATGTGGTGGCAAATTCCTTGAAAAAAAAGGCATGTCTCGAGACTGAAAAAGAATTTTGACTGAAAAAGAAAGTTTTTAGATCATAAATTACAATTAATTTTATGTTAAACCAGTGAAATTAACTAATAATTTTACTTATTTACTAAATTTGATTGAAGAAATGATTTTGTTCAAATAGTTGCTTTCAGACTTATTCTTGCACAGTTAAAGTTGATGATAACAATCAAAATTTTATTTAATCAAGTTTTGAACAGGAATTTTTTTTGCAAATGTCGATAGAATTTTAAAAAAAACTATCCCGGCGATGTTTTTGTTGTCGAGGAAAAAGTTTTGAACGCTCGAACAAGGCTAACCTTAATTAACACAAGCAATAATAAAAAATCTTTCTTATTTCAAATAACCTTCAAGTTCTGAAAAATAAAACCAAGAGGTTCAAATACTGATGTGCAAATGGCGCGCAAAAAAGTCAATGAATCATATTGAAGTCCGAAAACAAGTTTCAGTTTCAAATTTTACAGCTGCTGCTGAAGCTCTAAAAACTCCTATACTTTTTTTGATTTTTATTTTTCATATTCAATTATTGTTTATTGACATGTTCCAACAATGATTTTAATAGTCTCATCGGATCAACTCGTGAGCAGACTCTTTTTGCACTACCAGCCTCCAATTTGTAAGAGCTGAGTTTTTTCTCTTTTTAGTGCAATTCGATCAGATATAAAATGTGAGTTCTTTGATTTTCAACACAAATGCTTTTGTTCGTCAAAAAAAATTTCTTATGACCACCGCACAATTAAAAAAACCAATAAACGACTCGGGAGATGAAACAAAAAAAAACGTATTATTAGAACGTTAGAATCGTTTTAAAAAAGCAAATAATCAGCTTATTTATAATTAAACAACCTAAACTTTTAAAGAAAAAAAATCAGTCAGACGCTCTAAGTCTACATTTTTCTTAACTTATTTCTCTTGTCGTTTGTTGGTTTTTTTTTGAAAATTATACGTAGGACATAATAATAATTCTTTGCCGACCAACCTTCCACCCTTGCTGCCCACTATCTACAATGATGCTTTAAATGCGCAAAATGTTGAAGTAAATCCTGACTGCAAAATATCTGGATAAACCAGTGGTTTAACTTTTTTTGTTTGATTGAACAATTATTTCGAGACAGATATGATGCTTTCGGCGGAAGGCAAACGGGGCAACTCGCAGTTTGGAGCCAAAGGGCAAAGAACTTTAGCTAAAATTTGATAATAGTGGGAAATAAGAATGGACCTCAACAGTCTTGGGATGGATGCTATTGAGTAAAAATAGGAGGTTCTTGAATTCTCCGCGTAAAAACAGTAAGTGCGCATCTGCGCGTTTTCCCCCGATGGATCAACAACATCTTAACGATCACCAAATTCGGATGGGGCGCAATCATGTAACCGAGATTAATAAGCGACTCCGAAGTATGTTCCGTTATGCCATCGTTTCTGCCCAATTTTTCAAACTTGTGGACTTTGGAACAAAAAATAGGAGGCAGCCGCGGTCTGGTTGCTTTAATCCATAAGGCTGTCTGCACGGGTCCATGAAAATAGTTTGGGATTGCCCTAAATTTGCTTAATATTCTGACTTAAAATATTCTAAATATTTGTTTTTTTTTCTAATTGATGGCTGGCAGATCGAATTGTTTTATTACTAGGGTGGATACATATGAGCAGCAAAAGTTAAGTAAAAAACTTTCAGCGTCTGAAGTTAACATGTTGAGTCAGCCGTGTCAATGAAAGTGACCGTTTTGGCCACGTCATTTTTGTAACGACACCTCAAGACACAAATAAGAAACATAGCACACTGTCTTTCATTTTTTTAAAAACCTTTTGAACAATGATGGGGAAAAAGGCTAAGTTTTAAGAGGCTGCTAGCTCAACAACGAGGCTGAGTTAAGGCAAACAATAGAATTTCTCGCTGCAGCAGTACGCTGAAGAAGCACGTGCGCTCTATTCTTGGCTCTCTGCAATTATGTATATCTGACCTTGTTAATTTTCTGTTGATTTATTTGTAAGTAAATACTTTTGAAAATCATTTTTTTTCATGATAAAATTGTTGCTCATGTGAAATCTTGAAACAAACTGATTCAATTGTTTTTGGCTCCTGAAATTTTCGGCTGCAACATTTCTGGCTAAAACAAATTCAACTTCTTTTGTTTTCGTTGATGAAATTTCAAGATTAATAGACATTGGTGCTGATCTCCAGGAGGTGCGACATCTGTCCCCTGGAGCTCTTCAACTTCAGGTACGTAGGTTCCACCCCACCCCCTAGGCCTACTTAGTTTCCTTTTTGAGTAGCTTGCTCGCTCCGATAGGTTGTTTTGCTCAATTTAATTTTAGAATTGAAGTTGCTCGTCCGTTGCGCCTATGGAGTTCCTGTTTAGCAGAGGGGGTTGTCACCCTTTGCAGTTACTGGAGCACAGTTTAAATTGTGTTGTTTAGCATAATGATTTCTACTTTTTATGAAGTTTCGCTAAGCAGTTTAGGCCACTGGCGAAGTTGGAGTCGTCATTGGTGTTTGGCTGCTGGTTTTTGCCCATAAATTGATTTACAATGACAATTTTCTAAGATTTAATTGCATATTTTAGAGCGTAAAATCTGATTCATGTGGATCCAAGTTAGCAAAAACATCGATATAAATCGATTTAAAAGGATATTTTAAGCAGTTATATCGATCTGCACAGGGTTCTTTCATTATAGTTTTGAATGGATTTAAATGGACTTTAGTAAGATTCGGATGGGCTTAAGTGAGATTTGGATATTTTAGTAAGTCGGAAAATCCATCCATATCGATTTAAATTGATTTTTAAGACACGTGAATCGATCCAACATTTTCAAGAAAGATCTATTTAAATCCATTTAAAATTCATTTAGGTTCGTAAAATGTATATTGTTAATCGATTTGGGTTGATTTAAATCAATTCAAAATCCATCCGAAACCTGTTTTGTCAGTGCGGGTAAAGAAACTCATTGCAGACTTTTTGGAAGGATATTAAATAAGGTAAAAAGATTAATTCAAGTTCAAGTTTGTGGTGAGAAGTCTATGGCGTTTTTGTGTAGTTGGAAGGATGGACAAACCCACACTCCACAGCTGCATTGAGCCCCACTCCAATTGAAGTTGCCCAGCTTAGAACGACACTTTGGACAGCATAGTTTACCTGAAAACATAATCAGTCTCTTTTTGATAGAAGTAATCCGAATTTGGACCATTTATCCAAAATGCCAAGGACCAGCATACGAGCTGTTCGGGTCACGCAGAATCGCTGTTGCGCCCCTGCTTAAGTTTCAACTTTTTGGGCTCTTTTCCATTCACCACCTTTCAAATTTTCAATTTTTGTAGTTCTCTTACGTGTTATTATGGCTAAATGCGTAATGTTATGATACAAAGTATGAAGAACAATTCTGTCTGTTCAAAATAGTTTGTTTGTCCACCATGCAAAATTCATTGCAGTATGACAGCGTTAAAATACGTTTTTAAACTTGAAATTCAAATATGGGGGGAGGAAAAAAGAATCTTTTTGAAATTTATGCTAGGTTAGGTAATAATGTTGCCTCACTTTGATCAACGAACATGGATTATTTTGGGCCTGTAACATTCGAACTTGCGGTTGAGAAGCGGGGTCCCCGAAAAATGGATTTCTCGGATTACCAACCCCTTATGTTACTTAGTAAAGAATATCGAAATCCTCCTTTGCAAATCCCCCTTTGCAAAGCGAGGAGATTAATACGTAACATATCTTCCATGGTCTTCGCTGAACGAAAAAAAAAACTATTGTACCATATACCCTTCCGACTTGGAAGAAAAAGTACTTAAATATCATAACAAATTGCAGCATCATTAAAGAGATTAGGAACAAGTATGATCGTTGCGTCCCGAAAAGTTGGATGAGTCCCTGATTTTTTGTGCGCCAAGTAATCGTAAACAGGTTCAGAATTTGTTTATTTGTTTTTTAAAAACTTCCCGAAAATTTCGGGACCCATCTTTCATACTTGCTTAATTCAGGGACCCAACTATCATATTGTACCAAAGATTACAGTAAAAGAATTATGCTGACAAGTAGTGATGCAACATTCGTTCGAAATTTGCGTTCGAGTGTTCGATATTTCATTGGATTTTTCCGTAACCTTGAGAAAAAAACTGAAAATCAATTTTTAATTGAAAATTTTTCAATTTCCATGCAGAATATTTAGCATATTTACACGATCTTCAGTAAGTGTTGCCCTCTTCTTCGTAACAACGTTTCCAGCGGTGCTAAAAAGCCATCAGACGGGTTACTCGAGAATAGTATGCAGAAAATTTTCCTTGCCAATGTAGTGAGTCTTGGATACTTAGTGTAAACAACTCAATAACACGCAGGTCAAAAAGGACTGAATATTCGCGAGAGCCTTTGAAGGTTTATCGTCGAACGAACGTTCAAACATTCGGTTGCACCACTACTGATAAATTAGCCGATTACTTGATATAAGCTAAAAAAAAACTAAGTTAATAAGAAATTACAGGCCAACATACCATCGAGTACTCCCAGAATGAGAATTTCCATCCATTTAACAGGTTCCACAAAATAACTTGAACAGATGGTCCCTTGTGATTGGTTCTTACAAGTCGTGTTTGTTCCTTTCCTTCGCTTGAATACATCTCCAGTTGCACCAACATCTGAAAAAAAAGTATGGGAAACTTCGGATATATATTTTTTTCAAAATGTTTCACGAAGTTTTTACGCAAAAAATTAGCACAAGATTTTCTTTTATAAATTTGGTTCATTATGTTCAAATTTTATCTAGAGACCTCATAACACCTCTATGATATCCAAAAAAAATGTCTACAAGGCAGGGCGACAATTCGTGACAGGACATTGGCAAGTAGCCACCGGGTGATCCGCTACGAATTGCCGCCTCAGGTACTAAAATAGCAACTAAATTTCAAAAGAGCTCAGTCAACTAAAACGCAGAGGCGAAGAAAAATTTTAACGACAAATTTTGACAGAATCAACAAAAAAACTGCCGTAGAATAAGATTAATTCAAATACTTAATAGTTTTCTCTGTAACGATTGACATTGCGCCAAACTTTTTTGAAAATTTAAGAGCTTTGTCAAGAAAAAAAACTAGGGAAAAAAATTCAAAATAACCTTTGTTGTGAAAAAGAAGACTGGAGGAAAAGAAAAGATCTCTTCTACACTTTTTACACTTGTACACATCGTTGTTCACGCTCTTCGTCCTGTCGCCACAATCAACAGCAGATGTCAGAGAGGATGATGACATTGTCGTCCCTTTGTTAGGGTCATACAGAGGGTCAGGTGCCCAAACATTGTCATCTAGTTTGGCCAAGTTATCCATGTTTGCTGCAAACAAAAAAATTTTCAACGATAGAAAAAATTAACAAGCAAACTGTGGCCAAAGTGAGTAAAAACGAAAAAAAACTCGGTCAAATTTGGCGGGTAACTTCTAATTCGTAGAAAAAAATTTACGCAGAATACCCCCTGAAAAAGTAACAAAATATCAAATAAAATTTAATTTTATCACACAGGCAAAGCCGCAAGCTCGCAAACATGAGCGAGAAAGCGGAAGATACAAGAAATTTAAAATGCAAAAAAAAAAATCAATTTTGAAAATAAAAAATTGGAAGTAATAATTAAAAGCAACCACATTTTGCATGTAATTAATTAGAATGCATTAGAACAAATTGCGAGTAAATTATGGATTTCAAAAATCTCGCGATGTTGAACAATTTCGAAAATGGGATTTTAAATATTATACAATCGTATGCACCAAAAAGCTTTTTTCAGTTCATTTGATAAATTTTAAACGCCTCATCTGTGTCAACTTATTACTAATCAAATGTCAAGAACATGTCAAAAATAAATGCTAATGCAGCCTACTAATTGAACAGTGCCACCAAAAGTAGCACTTTTGTTTGCCACTTAGGCTGGAAAAACAGTTGCATCGTATTATCACACTAAACTACGCTCAAGTAAAGCCAGCTGAGCCTCGAGTCTAAGAGCAACTTTTCATTCTAGGATCGAGGATCAAAAACAAAGAAAAATGATCGATTCTTAGAATGAAAAACCTACGCGGTTACTGGACTCAAACCCGGACCTACAGATAACAAGTCTCGAGCCTAACAGATTTACACACAGGCGCTTGGTCTGCAGTACTTTCAAGCATATTTTATTCTTGAACATCATCACTAAAGAATGCACTTTATTAAAGCGGATATAGCTGGATAAAACTGTAGTTAATGCACCACTTAAATGACCAATTGCATTGGAAAAAAATCGCTGTTGTACAATTTTTTTCAGAAGCGAAGCTGCGCTTCGCGAACACTTGCGAGAACACGACCAAAAAGCAGCTCTAGAAAGTGCAATAAGAAAAAATTGAATTAAGCCTCGAAATTGCAAAAGCTCGGCTAGGTCTACGATTTGATCTGCGACCTACTGCAATCAAGAGATTTTGAGTCTCACGCAGTATCCGCTCAGCCACGCAAGCTTAACCTCAGACCAACACTAGTCACGAATAAAGCAGCTATATATGCTTATAAACTGCCAATGCCATTCAGCAAAAGTGGCACCAAATACAAAGAAACTCAATTTTCCGAGTAAAAATTTGGATTATATAACACTGAAGGCATCCAAACTAACTTTGCATGTAACAAAGCGCAAAGCATAATGCCACATCAAAAAAAATGTGCATTTCGAAAATCGAATTTTCATTATTGTTATGTTTGAAACAAATCACTTCTTTCGATTCATTTGATGAATTAAAAATGCATCAACTGTGTTAACTAATTAAGAATTTTTCGAATGTCAAAGCCCATGCTATGAAAAAGCTGTAGAAAAGCCCCAAAAGTGGCACCAATATTTGCGACTTAGGTTTAAAAAAAGTAGGTTCGAACTAATACACTCGCTTCGCAAGTGTAAGCACCTCAATCTAGTCTAGTGGCAAGGACATTGAAATCTTGAAAGTAAAACAAAAATGTCTGAACCAACAAAATCATCGATTTATTATTCCTGTCTGCCCCCTAGGGGTAGAAGGAACTATAGCCTAAGGTGTGTTTTTGATCAAAACTCGCGAAGCGCGATTTAGCCCTTTTTCATCTGCTTCCCCCAAATACCTCCTGAAAAAATCGTTTTTTGATGCGACGTTTTTTATGGGCGTGACATTCTGTCCAATTGGCACATCAACCAGCTATTTTGACTCTGACAAATGAAAATTCGAGTTTTGATATTAAATAAGGTCATAAAAACAAAAGAACAATGAAATGTTTGTTACAGTGCCATGCCAAGTAGAAAACTTGACCACAACCAGATTTATTATTTAAGCTCACATATTTGCAAATCTACAGCGCATAACGTTTGCTTATCCGCGGTTCTATTTCTCACGAGAGGTACACTTTTGGCGATTAAATTTTACGACATATCGAGAAACAAGACTGCAAGTGATATCTAAGCACTAAAACATTAACGGAGCGGTAATTAAGTAGAAAATACTTGGATAGACGCTCGTTACGCCGAAAAAATGCCCATAACAATGAAATGTTTTGAAGTTCCCCTGATTTTTTTCAAGTACAGTCAAGCAACGCAATATAGGGCCACCGATATAACAGATTTCAAAACTCCCACAGCCAAATAAACTGTGGTTGAAAAAATATACATCCAGTAGCTCTCTAGTGAAGTTGTTCTTGTAATTTATTTTTTTTTGAAATTCAATTTGACTTCTGCTCAATTTTTCCCATTTGATTTTATTTTGAAATATGAGTAATGACGATGATAACACTTTGTTTCTATTTCATACCTGCGAATTTCTTCAGCAGAAACTGTTTTAAAATCTGACTATCTCTATCAATTTTATTTCCCATTTCTTGATACATTTTCAGCTGTTCGAGAAATCCCTCATTCGGGTAAACTCCTTTTGGAACTGCTTTGTCCAGTACTTCTATGGCTTCAGAAGACGTCATATTTGAACTTTTCATCAGATAGGCAGCACATATTGTTGCACTTCTACTTCGTCCCGCTTGACAGTGAATTAGAACTGATTCGGGAGGAGTTTTGGTCCGAAATGAGTCTGTACAAATCAGCGATGTCCAGCCTTAGTAATTTTTAAACTTACAAATTTTATTGATTTGAAGCAAGGTGTTTTTTTCGTGAATTGATAACCTTTGCCAATTATTTAGTAATTTTTACTCAGAAGTTGATTACGAATTCTAATTCTATTTTGTTAAACAATTGCCTTCGGCGTACTTCATACAATTTTACTGATATTGATTAATTGTTCCGATACAAAAGGAAGTACTCTACTGTTTTTGAAAACAAAACACCATCAAACAGTTCAATAACTACTTTCAAAAGGAAAGAAACTAAATTAGAAACTTCCCTGAAAGAAAATTGACCAATAATAAAAATGGACATCACTGATGTAAGTGAAACTTTCTTCGAAGTGGGACAGAATATCTTCTGATTCCATGTCCATTAGTTCGATATGTTTATACACAATGTGATCCAATTTGAGGGGGAGATTGAAACTCATAATTGAAAGAACAGCTTTTATTGAATTCACTTCAGTCAAAAGGAGCTCATTTTGAGCACTTCCGACGTCCGAAATGAACAAGTTGTCTATAACTTTATACATCAATATCTTCAAATAAAAATAACATTTCGAAGCAATTACACGATAAGACTTTAGACACAATTGCAAAGATCAATTTCTAAGCGCTCTCTTTTGAGGTTCCTAAGAATCTACTTTATATGACACCTACTTGATCACCAACTGAATTCCTACAAGAGCTTACTTAATATAATTTACACAGAGGTGAAGCTGTGCTTCGCGAACACTACCGAGAAAACGGCGAAAAGCAGCTATAAAGCGAATAAAGATAAAGCAGCAAAACGCCTCGATTCAGTAAAACTTTCCGCTGGCGGATTCGGACTTGCGAGCTGCAGATTTGGAGTAACGGGCGCTTGAAAGTTTGCAAACACTAGCCACCAATGATGCAGCTATAGATGCTAAAAAATTGCCAATCCTATTCGGCAAAAAAGCCACCATATATAAATAAAACTAGTGATGAGTGCGGTGTTGAATCTCTGACCAGAATAAAAGGAGTCTCACGTCCTTCCATCTGCGCCACATTCGCTTATCGATCGGCAAATACTTGCCACAAACAAAAGAGTGAACAGATGTTATGAAATTTTAATGCTACAGATAGTGATTATAGCAAAAATACTACCAAATGAGCACTTTTATTTGCGATTAATTTGAAAAACTTTTTTTTTCAATCAGAAAATTGCTTAAATCGTTTTCATAACTTCTACCAATAGCTTTCTTCCAGACTTGAAAAAAATGCGAACCTTTTCTCAACCGCTAAGAAAACTTTAAGGATCTTTTTAATTATCAATTGAATCACGACTAAAAAAGCTTTTTAACGATTTATCACTTGAACTCATCTGAGTTTTATTTGTCGCACCTGATTATGTGGAGAAGAAAATTCGAAAAAAAACTAACTCAATTATGCCAACTAAGCTCTGTTAAAAACAAGCTGTTTTTTTTTTCAAATTGGCTAAAGCACTGAATCCATTGTTTGATATCTACTTTCATCAACTGAAAACTGTCTGCAAAGCTTTTCGAAGACGTAGTTTGGCTAGTGCCCCAACACTCCTCCCCATCGACAGAAAGAAATTGATACAAAAATCTAGGCTACTTCTTCAGCCGTTTAATTACGGCGTTTCCCTCACCATCTAAAAGCTTGTAAAATCAAAGATTCACGCACAACAGCTATTTCTGTTCGTGCTGGGGGTACGGTAAAAATTTTTCACACAGAGCCGAAGCGGCGCTCCTCAAACACAAGAGAGAAACTTAAAAAACCAGCTCTAAAATTGAAATAGGAAAAAGTAGAAACTCAACCCTTGACGGATTTGAACCTGCGACCTACAGATTTGTCGTCTCATGTTCTCGCATCTGCGCAACAAAACATTGAAAAATTCCAATCACTAGCCACCGAAGATGCAGCTACGTGCTAAAAAACTGTCAATGCTATGCAGTGGGAATAGCCAACAGACATTTGAAAAAGAGTCAATGAACGCAAGTAAACGGAAAAAAAATTAAACAGAAATCGAATTTGAAATATAAAATAGATGCCCTTAAAGATCTTAGAATTTCTTGAACAATTTACAATTTTTAGATGATATTAAGCCAATTTGAGAAAACTGGATCAATTAGAAAACTTTTATCTTGAGGGAAAATCTGAAAATTGAATTCAAACTTTCGAAATTCCAAAAAACAAAGCTCTTCGAAATTCAAAATTAATTTATGATTGACACTTTTTTGAAAAAAACTAAACCAGTTTGAAAACAGAACTTAAGGAAATCAAAAGTCAAACCGCGAAATAGTAAAATCGAGCCTCAAAAAAATTAAAGAATTTTCCTGAAAAAAAAAATCACGACTAATATAAGAGTCTGAACTATTTTCATCGATTCCCAAAAATGCCACTAAAGATAAAGAAAACGAGTGATAAGTGCGACGTTGAACCTTCGACAAGTATCTTAGGAATCTCATGTCATTACCTCTGGGCCACGGACGATTGTCTACAGGCAAACACTGGCAACCAATAAAGCCGAAAACAAATATGAAATATCCAATGCTGCAGATGGTGATTATAGCAGAAAAGCCATCGAATCAGCCAACACTTAGTTAAAACTTTTATTTGCGATTAGGAAAAAAAGTAGCATCTTACTATCACACAACGCTCAGCTTGAGAAATAACTTGTCATCTTTAACGATAAAAAGCAGTTTTATAATGCACAAGCAGTTTCTTTCCAGAATCTCATTTCTGTTTATGCTATAAAAAACACTCTAACAAATACAAAACAACCGGCCGTGCAAGTAGTGTTCAATAAAAGGAAGGACCAGGCTAAAAATGTTTTTTTTTTGTTTGTGTGTGTGTGCCTGCGATGCAAAAAATTTCCTTAAAATACGATGTTTCTTGTCATATCATATGGGGCAATCTTGGTATAATGTCAACTAAACTTATAAAAACGGTTTGATTTCTGGAATGGAATAGGCTCGCACGTGATTGCCTAGGCTCACCTGATAAATAAATCAATGAGCTGAGATAGACAAATGTTCAGTGCAAAGATCAAATAATTGTCAAATTAATGCAACAAAATTGTTCACAAACTGACAACTTTACATTGAAAAAAAAATAAAATTAAAATATATTTTTCACAATTTTTGTGCAAATAAGGAAAACTGCAGCGCAAATTCAATTCACATTACAACGATGTTTGGAGAACAATTTCTTTGAACGGCTCCAAAACCCTGTTTTAATTCATCGCAAAGCACAAAAAGAGAATCTCCGAAAGAGCTCGAGCAAATTTATCTTGAGTGTGAAAAATAATTCGTCCAAGCAAACATTCGGCCATTTAGAACGCAGAATGGAGCATACTTGCATCGAATAGACTCTCGCTTATTTTCTCTCCGTCTAGAAGCCAACCGTATTTGTTGCCTAATTCTTCGACGTATGATATGTACCCTTTCATAGTCTGTTGTTTTGGTCTGCCTTTGAGACGAAGCCACGCTTCCCTTTTGGGTGCTCCGAAAATATCTGAGAATTCTTCGTGATCTACACAGAAAAAAAAGAAATCAATTATACAGACAAAGCTAAATTGAAACACTTTTCAAAATGTTATTTATTAAATTATTCGATTCAGTAGCTGGTTAGGGTGGGGGGCATTTTCCGAAAAAATAGCCAGCGGCAAATACTCTCCCTGCCTCGCTTTCTAGCGTCTAGAACTTGCACGTGGCACTACTATTGCAGCGGAAATCAGTCAGGCTGTGGTAGGCCAAAAGCTAGAGGTCAATTAAGAGCTTGTCCTCCCACACTATCATTGCCATGGCTGGGGATTGAATACACAATCTGCCGATCTCAAAGCGAACACCTAGCCACCATGCTAAGTGTCTCAAAAAATGGCGAGGTATTTAAGAAGCGTCAAATTAATTGGAACTTTGCCTTGATGTGAGCAGACTTTTGTAATTTACTACAGGGGTAAAAGCCAATTCTGAATGAGTTGTCAATCAAAAAGAGTGTTAAGCTAAACAAAATAGCAACTCAATAAGTTCAGCCATTACACAGGTAGTTTCTAACCAAAAATGCATGCAAAAATGCACGATAGAGATAATGGTGCTTACTTGAATTGGTTCTTAGCTACAATCACTTACCAGTATTTCAACTCAAACTACTTTAGGTCTTTCTCAGTAAGCCCCACCCCACCCTTCCCCCCATAATGTAAATTCAAAGTGTAGGGGGGCTATCTTCTTTTATGTTTTCAGATTTATATATTTTTCCTTGTCTTTGAAGATCACAAATTTGTCCTTCATTTGATAAAACGGGCAGTGCTGAGTAACCAAATTGGGTTCGTTAACTGTCCCCTCACTGTTTCTGGTGCTTCATATTTAAATTCTCTTTATATGCAAATTTACCATTAACAGTGAGAAATAAATTCTTTCTTTCTTTGTTTCTTATTTTTCTGTTACTAGGCTTGAGGCTGCATTGTGATAGACCCCTACTTCGATTGTTAAAATTTGTTTGGTCAATATCGCTGAAAGCACTTGTTGACCTAGTAGTGACCTCACTCACCAACTGGGGGTGGATCACCCAATGTGCTCTGTTGTAGTAGGGAATAGAGAATCATCTGCTCCTGGAAGTTAGGCGTCGACTGCAGCCTCTGACTTCGCTTCTGTGCCTTTAAAAATTTCTAAAACACGACCACAAATAGTGCTCAACAACTTTAGCACTGCAACTTAACATTTTTTGCAACTACAATATTCATTATAGTGCAACTCATAAAAGAGTGAGAAAAAGTCTAACATGAGATATAATCCAAAAACTAGACAATTGGGTTTAAGGACTAAATTTCTAAGCACTTACCAGATTAAATTTTTAATTAAAAATGGGCAGAACGAAATCCAAATAAACGTTTCTTATTTGCGAGTTAGGTTAGAAAAAAATTAGTCATAGTAATACACTACGCTCAGTAGTTAAATAAGAAAAAAAATAACTTTTGCAGCATCCGGGGGCGTAAAAACTGAAACACGCAAACAGCATAGACTTTTCTATTAGTGCAATAATCGAGGAGGGTAGACTTTAATTGACTCCATAATTAACTGCATACTTTTAGTCTCCAGTTGCCATAAAAACTGCTTAGAAACAATCTCAAACTTTTCACTGACGCAATTATATTGCGTTGGTATGGCCCTATCCAAGCTGTGCACGGACCGTCATATGACGGAAGGGCCCCTTTTAGTTAACTTTGTTTCAGAAAAACGCGCCTAAAAATAAGGGCTTGGAAACTACTGAGGTTTTACACAGAGTAGAAGCTGCACCCGCAAACACTTGCGATAAGACACTCTTAAGTTAAATAAGAAAAAGTAGAAATCAGGGTCGAATTAGCAAAAACTCAGCTACGTGTAGGATTCGAATCTGCGACCTACTGGAATCAAGATATTATGAGACTCACGCACTATCCCCTCAGCCACTCAAGCTTAACAACCGACAAACACTAGTCACGAATAAAGCAGCTACATATGCTAACAAATTGCCAACGCGATTCAGCACCAGTTTTGACTCAGTTTGCAATTAAAAATTTGGACTATAACAAATTGAAAGCATCCACACAAACGTTGCATGTAACAAATGGCAAAGCAATAAGCCAAACTATGTATAAATTATGCATTTCAAAAAATTGCGAGATATACTGAGTTAGAAAATTTCTGAAATCGAGTTATTATTATTGCGATGTTGTTTGAAACAAATAGCTTTTTTCGGTTCATTTGATGAAATGAAAATGCATCAACTGTGTTTTATTATTAAGAAGTATTCGAATGTCAAAGCCCATGCTATGAAAAAGCTGTGAAGGTGCCCCACCAGTATTGGAGCGCCGCACAACAAAAGTGCTGCACCAATTTTTGCAACTTAGATTGGAAAAAAAGAAGGTTCGTACTAACACACAAACTTCGCAAGCTGAATAACAAAAAAAAACAAATTTGTAACAAAAATTCTTAACGGGAAAAAGTATTTTTCCCGATAACAAGTACACTTGCTCTCGCAAATTAGAATATTTCAATCTTTAATGCTGTTCTAAAATTTTTTTCAATTTTGTTCGAAACTCTCTGGAGTTCAGTTTTTTTCAACAAACCAACCTCTTGAACATCTGAAGGGGTGTATTGAAAAGCTGCTTGCATTTCATCCAAATGGTAGTGTAATTTTTTCTCCGAACTCATTGCGGGGCCGTGGTCTCTGTACTGGTCACGTGACTCGGTTCTACTTCCAGATGTCGCTGTGGATCCTCTTCTGAAATCTAACGAGGACTCTCGTCTGCCGTCCGAACATTCTGCTCTGAAGTCGGAGGAGTGCGGACGGAAGTCGGACGATTCTCGTCGGATGTCGGAGGATTCGGGCCAAGCAAAGGAAATTGAGCCGCTTCTAGGTGGCGCTTTGCCATTTCCGTTTCGTTCTCTGAAGAAATCTTAAAAACAAAATTCCGTTAGTTTAACATTTCTACGTACATTCGCAAGTGATAATCTTTTTACATACTGATGGATTCAAACTCTTACCTTAATATTGATTTTTCTTTAAGAAGTGTAAAGCAAGCTGTTTCGCAAGCAAAAGCGAACAATAACTTAAAAATAATTACAAATGCTTTGAAAAGAAAACTTCTTTAAAAAGAAAAGTCGAGTTTATTAGTGTCATGATATGAAACTCTCACTAAACTAAACTGAATCATCAGCTTTGAGAGCAATTGAAAGTCAGGCAATTTCTACAAAAATTTAGCATCAGCAACTTTTCTGAAAAACGAAAAAATTAGCACGACCAATATGAGTGACTTCACTAAGTTCGATGACACTTTAACACAAAAAACAGCATTTTTGTTCTACATCACGCAAAGAGTGGGAAAGAACAATGGCGAAGGGTCCGGTTCTTTAGTATTTTTTCAAGCCAACTACACTACCAAAAAATTCGTATAGAGTCAAATGTTATGAAATCATATTAAAGCTGTATTGTCCACAATTGGGATCCTAGAAAAAGAAAATCCAAAAAGGATGTGTCCGCTTCGAGAAAAACTGGTCTAAATTTTTTTCTTTTTCAAGCTCAACTAGAGAGAAAAAGCTGACCTCTCAAGTCAATTTTTTCTGATTTTCAAATTATTTTAACCAGGTGCAGGTTTAGGGTGAGGGGAACGAACGACCCCCGTACCCCTTCATGGATTCTATATGCTCACCAACCGAAGGTCTCCCCTGGGGTATTATTTTATGACATCCATTTTAGGCCGACCAACTCTAAAATTTTTCTTAAAGTGCCTTCGGCGCCAATATATACTAATTTTGAAGGCAAGCGCGCGCCAAAAAACTCAATTTTTTGGTAAAATTTTCTAAAATATCCCAAAAAGGGGGTTTTTGACCTATTTTTTTTTAAATTTGCCTGCGGCGCAAAATTTTTGGTCAAAATAGGGTCTTTACTGTGTTCTAGGAGTGCTCCGAAAATCAATTTGGTTGACCTAAAAAAAGGTCAACTTACTCGAAATCCGCTTTTTTATACTGTTCGTTTTTCTTACATTTAAAACTGTTTTCACTATCCCTTCTATTCGAGATACGTCAATGAAGCGAGTTAATAGAATAATGCTCTTCATAAAATGAAGCACTATGGTGATCGATGTTGAAGCTGGTCATGGGCAAAAAATCGCTAGTTTGAGACCCACCATGAACCATGCTCGGTGCAAGAGAGTGAGGCTACACTTCCCAGCCCAGAAAAAGGACCAAAAAAAGGACGGATGTCTTAACCAGCGACAATTGCAGATTTGCGTTGAGCTGAACAACTCGCATGTGATTCCTTGAATAAATGTTCATTGATGGTTGAGAAACTTCTCAGTAACATTGATGCGCTACTTAGTAATTATAGATACTTTCTGTTTGGAAAAAAATCCTTCAGTTGCGCACAGGCAAAAATAAACTTGGAGAAATTCATCCAAAGATAAATTAAAAATTTTAATTAAAATCACCCACACGATATGTAAAACAAGTGCTGTTTCTCGTCTAGAATGCAATTAAACCCCCAAGCAGCTTGCATCTCTATTCAAATTAGAATAAATTTTTAGCCGGACTATTTCGCCGCCTCGCTAAGCGATTAAATAATACTAAATTAGCTAAGACTGGGCAATTTTCCATCCCCCATAACTTAGCAAAAAAATCCGAGGTCGATAACTTTTTGTGAAAGAAAAATTGCGAGTGGCCGCTAACTCAGAGGAGGCTCCCATTACTCCCTGCTACATCTCTGCTGAAACAATGATCACAAATTGGAAGATTAAGTTTTCGAGAAAAAAAATTCGAAAACCGGTCAAAGGACCAAAAACTTGAATAAACGAGAGCCAAAACTTTATGAGTGAGAAAATTTGGGCCAAACCGCTCACAAAGGGAGGCTTTCCAAATCCGTTCTATTCATTGAAACTAAAATCTCAGATTTGGGAGAGTAGTTTTTAAGAAAACGAAAAAAAATACAAATATAATTAACATAATCTCCATACAGATTTTTTCGGAGGATGCAGACAAAGGGCTTAAATGAAAAAAGACCAGGAAAGCATGAAAGCACACAGGGAAATAGCCGGTTTCTCCTTTTTTTCGATAGAAAAAAAAATTTTGGGAAAAAATTGAGCTTACAAAAAGCTCTGAAAAGTTTCTAGTCCCTCTGAAACTACAGTGAACAATACTTGTAACTATCATGATGCTAGCTTACAAAACATATCCGTGATATGCCAATCATACCGATAAAATTTGAGCACATAAACTTATATCCGACGAATCAATTTTTACTGAAAATTTTTCAATGCATACATGCTAAAAAAACAAAGTCCTATCGGGATTCAAACCCCGGACTTTAGGTTGCTAAGGCCGGGATTCGAAGGAACCGATAGGTCAAGTGCGAAGGAACCTGTAGGCCAAGTGCGAAGGAACCTGGAAGTTTTTAAGATGCAATATAGAGCATACTGATCATTTGTAAGAAAAGTTGTTTACGGGAAAGTCTAGTTCCCGATAACAAGACACTTGCTTTCGCTAATGTAATAAGATCTTAGATGACGTTTCAACATAGCTGAGGAAACTTTGAAAAAAATATACCTTTCGAGTAGAAACAGCTTTATGACCTTTACGGGGTGGATCCAGAATTTTCTGGAGCGGTAGCGGATTTTCCAAAAAAAATTATCGAAATTTTGGTGAAACTTTTTGAATATTGATTTTTTGAGGCGCATTCATTAAAATCATTAAAATTTTAGGGTCAGTCAGCCAAAAATGGATATCTCAAAATAGTACAAAGGCTCAGCAGAGGGTCGAATATCTGATTGGGGGCGTCCATTTGTGTCGGCAGATATTCAAATCCCTGGTGGGTTAAACTTTTTAGCTCTTCTATGGCAACTTGAAGTTTAAGTCAACAATTGAGATCACGTTTTCGCGCTCTATTTCAATTTTGTTAATCGAAGGTAATTTCACTAACCATCAAACAACTCAACTTAAATTGTACTTGAAAATAAATCAAAAATCAGTCGCGAAAAACTGAATTTGAGAGTGAACAACTTTTAAGACTTCTTCTTGGGGTTCTACAGGCTTGGGACTTAATAAATTTTTTGTTTTTTTTTCGGTGAGATTGAGGTTTTCGCAGTGCTTTAAAAAATATATCTGAGCCCCAGAAAAGTCAAATTGATCTTACGAAAACAACATTAATCTAAAAACCATAAGCTTATTAGACTTTTTTGAGGCTCTGCGATTTTTATAGCTTTGTGAAAATCTCAGAATGGCCCTATTAAGCTAAAATTTTGTCAGGTTTTTGAAGTTTTCGACCAAAAAAAAATAGTCGCCCGAAAAATTAGTGTATAATTTCAAATCGCAATTGACCTCTAGCTTCAGATCTACCACAGCTTGACCAATTTCCGCTGCAATGGTGGTACCACGTGAAAGTTCGACGCAAAAAATACGTCCTTGAATCGCATAAAAAACATTGTTCATCAAAATAAATCAGTCTGGAATTTAGAGAAATGAGAAATGGACTATACTTAGGCTGTTTGTCCTTTCATAGATACTCTGCGAATTGCAAAAACCACAATTATTAGCATTCGGTCAAATAAATGGCCTTGAAAAAGGTGTAGCATCCCTTGGAGGCCCGGAGCCTTACAATAGAGCACTGGATGAAATCCTTACCGTCTGGATCGTTATGTTCATTCTCATCATCTGAGTTCGGGTCGTCATTTCCGGTTGCGACTCCTCTTCCCATTGCCATGCCTCCCAATTACATACAACACGCACTTCTCAATAGCTCGCAAAGTATTTGGTTGTCAATACTCAACGCTGTATTATGCGATAAAAATAAACTTATGAATGAACAAGGCCAGTAAACGAGAGACGATAGAACTGCTGTGATTTCATGCAGACTAACCAGCAAATGCAACGCAGCACTTTGACGAAGAGCTCAATCAACGTTCTAGACTCTTATGTTTAATAAAAAGGTGGTTCAAAATCGTACGCACAGCTCAGCGGGTAGTTAATTTGTTCTTTAATCACTTTCTTTGTTTTCACTAGTTACGGTCAATAAACAGATTGGACGAAAACTTTTTTATTTGCCTTGTTAGTTTCAAAAAAATGCGCATCAATGAATAATATCAAAAACAAAGTCCATAGTTGCAAAATAGTTAAGTTAAACAATAAATAAATATCATTTCTAGCAATCACTAAAACTACTTCTCAATTTCATAGCTTAAGCTTCCAATAAAATCACATCTCAAAATGAGTTTTGAGCAAATCAATATATTAGCATCAGACATTTTTCATTCCGAAGGGTTATCAATTAGGACCGATTGCTCTTTTAATTGCACGTCAACTTCAGTGGTTTTTGAAACAATCTACATCATTATAGTCATCATCATCTTTATCTGCAACCACGTCTGAGGTCAAAATCATCTATTGCGAGGGATATCAAGTCAATGAAGTCAAGACATCAAAACAAATCGTCATATTCCTAAAACAAAATATCAATCATGGTAAAATAAATTGCACGCAAAATGCTAATCTTTGGCTCGTTCAGACCTAAAAACATTCAGAGATTAGATAAGATCTCCTGACTTTATAATATGTGCGATTCGATGAACTACCAGCGTTCTCAGAGTTCTTTAGAAAAAAAAACTACCTGAGGCCAAGTTCCTTAGCACCACATATACACGCCAGTAAAACCTTTTCAGTAGTTTTTATTTTACACAGGAGCGACGCATAGCTTCCTACAACTTGCGATACAACACAAACATAGCATTAAAAGCTAGCTAAAAATTAGCAAGCCACTATGTCGGAAAAAAACTGAAAAAAAAAGGAAAAAACTTCAATTACCGAAACTTTTATACTGTTGTCTCGAATCAAGTTCAATTTGAGGTTAAAAAAATGTTGGTAAACACATTTATCGGTGTTAAATGAGAATTGAGACAAAATACAAAATGTACTAAGAAATAACTCCACCGACCCCCGTTGACCTGAAAAAAAAAACATTTGCAGAGCAACAAAAAAAGTTTGAAACGTTATAACGCCCTTACCTCTGAAAAACACGCTCATTAGACAATTTCCCTTCAAACGACTTGACAAGAGCGAAGCTGTACTCGGCAAACACAAGCGACAGATTGCCACGAAGTAGGTTAAAAAGACAAAAACAAATAGAAAAGGCAAGAAAACATGTTAATGAGTTTAGACATTCAAATGACCTCTACAGATCGGAAAAAAGTGGAACTCGTAACATGAAACTACGCTTCGCTTGAGTTAAAAAAAAACGAAATATTAGCCGTTGATAAAGCGGATAACACATCCTATCAAGAACAAAAGTATCAACATAGGCGCTACGCGCAATACACCGAAGCCATGGAAACTGAAGCAAAAACCAAACAACTTGAACAACTAATAATTGAAGAATAACAGTTCTAGAACAAAAAATCGTACTAATACATGTATACACCAAAATTTTGCTATATCGAGAAAGAGCCTGAAATAACAGTTCTAGAACTAAAAATCGTACTAACACATGTATAGGTTAAATTTTTGATATATCAACGAAGATCATAAAACAACACTTCTAGAACTAAAAATCGTACTAACACATGTATACACCAAAATTTTACTATATAGACAAAGGGCCTGAAATAACAGTTCGTGAGCTAAAAATCGTACGAACACATGTATACACCAAAATTTTGCTATATTGGCAAAGATCATGAAATAACAGTTCGAGAGCTAAAAATCGTACTAACACATGTATACGTCAAATTTTTGCTATATTGACAAAGATCATGGAATAACAGTTCTAGAGCTAAAAATCGTACTAACACATAAATACACCAAAATTTTGCTATATTGACACAGATCATGGAATAACAGTTCGAGAACTAAAAATGGTACTAACACATGTATACAATAAAATTTTGATATATTGACAAAGATCATGAAATAACAGTTCGAGAACTAAAAATCGTAATAACACATGTATACACTAAAATTTTGATATATTGACATAGATCATAAAATAACAGTTCGAGAACTAAAAATGGTACTAACACATGTATACGCTAAAATATTGCTATATTGACGAAGAGCCTGAAATAACAATTCTAGAGCTAAAATCGTACTAACACATGTATACACCAATATTTTGCTATATCGACAATATTAACAAAAATAAATGACGTGAAAATAAACAAAAATAAATATGTACATACATAAATTATAAATAAATATAAGCAAACTAAACATAATTAAATAAATAGAAGAACAGATAATTAAATAAATAAAGATGAACAAATAAAGAAACAAACATACGCAATCACGTGACATAGCGCGATATAGTCCAGCCCACATGATAATTGATAACTGTGGACGTTATTTGTCGACACTTGACAACAGACAACATTAAAAAAAAAACCCGTTACACGATACCATAACACCTTGACTAAAGTCTTCGGTGTAATTAAAATGATCAGTATTTTATGCGAGTTGGAGTAGAAAAGGTAGACTCGTACTATAACACAATGCTCGCAAGCTTGCATTCGGCAAAAATAAGCACTTGTACCCAGGGGCTGTGTTTTCTACGGTATGTTTTACCTCTGCACTAAATGGTCAGAATTAGTCACGGGATTTCACTTTATGCAGTATGTTGACTGAAACACGTTACCTGCAAATTCAGTGAACATAGTTTTTAACAAAAAAAAGCCCACCCCCCCTCCCCAACATTTTTGCTCCATTTTAACTTTTGCCAATCGAGAGCGTAACTTGTCTGCCTATAAGTAGTTGAATTTTAATTGAACAAAATGCAGTTTGATCAAATTAGAGCGTGATCAAATTCTAAACTTTGGCTAATCACAAGGATACAAAACTCATACCCCTAATCGACACTTTTCTAATAATTGTACTTACAGAACTCCAATTATTTGAGTCACCAAACAGAGACAAGGGCGTCACCCCACCAGTCTGTTTTGCTCCTTTTCCCCCTTCCACATTACAGAAGTTGAAATTACTCCTAGCTTCAGACGGATAAGGAGATTCTGAAGACATTTCGACCGCATGTCTCTTCTTACTAGACGAGGAGAACGCCTTCCTTCCAAGTTCAAAAGGGGGCGTTTCCAAGTCATCATTTTTGTATTTCCTGTTATCTGCACCATTTGTTAGTAACGATTCCTTCACACAGTTTGAAGAATTGCTCACACTTCTTTCGGTTTCACTGAGAATGAAAAAAAATTTAAAAAGGGGGAACAGAGTGATAAAAAAAAACATTTGTGAGAATCAGATAGATTTTCTGGATATTATTTATAAAAAAATTCAGATTAAACTTCTGGAAAAGTTCTTTTGATTCCAAAAAAATTCCAAAAAGTACCCAAAACGACATTCTGACCTGTGTTTTCTAAAATTTGCATGCAGCGCAGAAAGCTTTGTAATTTAAGGGTCGTTATTGTGATTCTGGAGAGGCCGTAAAAGTTTTTGAAAATTTTTTGAAAATCCCCCTCCCCTTGAGAAAATCCTAGATCTGCACCTGATTCAAATCAAATATCTTCAAATTGATAAACTGACTTACCGGTCTCCTGTATCACTACTAAACGACAATGAGTGCTTCAAATTGTCATAGACAGCTAACTCTTCCTCTACATTTTCTGCCTCTGAATCACTGAGCCACTCCGACCACCCGTGGCTATGACTACTGTCACTTATCATCCGAAGTCGGGAGGGGACGATTGCAGTGTAGAATTTGTCATTGCAGAAAGTCAAATCGAAGCTGAAACACATTTTACACGTTTTACCACCAGAAAAAAAAACAGAAGAATATATTTTGGTATGCATATTCTTATTCGGTAAAACTTTGATCTTTCTTTTTTTGTTAAGATAACCAATTTTGATGATTTATACAAACAAAACATAGCCAACAGACATTGTAGAAGAGACATAAACTCAAGGAAACAGAAAAAATACTGACTTGTTTTGTCAAACTTCAGCTTTCGAAATTCAAAATAAAAAATAGATGGCCTCAAAGCTTCTTGAATTTCTAGAACAAATACTGATTGCCGCTTTTTTGATAACATGAACCCAACTAGAGCAAACTGGATCAAAAGGTAAGTTTTTATTCCGCTGGAAATCTTGAAATTAACTTCGGCTAGTAGCTAGTAAAAATTCGGTTCCGTCTCGGATTCGAAGCTACAACTTACTGCGGCCTAAAGATTATGAGTCTCACGCACTAACCACTCAGCCATAGACGCTTAAATAATCACAAACACTAGCCACAAATAGAGCAGAGAACAGATGCTATGATATTTCCACTGCCAGATCTTGATTATAGCAAAAGTGCCACCGAATACATATTAAAAAAATTCATTTTCAATGATTATTTTCATTTGCGTGTTAGACAAGAATACACTAGCTAGTGTTAACAAAGGAATTAAACTGAACTTAAAAATAAACCAAATTCAAACAGCTAAAAATCAATTTTAGCGTGAAAAAGTTGTATGAATTGTTTCCAGAAAAAAAACACTAAGACATATATAAGCGTATTCACTACGTTTATGACTCTTAACAAATGATACACAGATTTTGACAATTTATTTATCGTAGAAGTTGAAAAGAAAACAAATTTAGGTGCTTCCATTAGCAAAGTTTTCAGAGCTGAGCAATAGGGGATTTAAGAAAGTAGACAAGGAAATTGGGCGCCGGAATATGAAAGTAAACTAGACTACCATTAAAGTGAGAAATTGAAAGAAAATGGGCCGACCATTATTATGAGAAAATAATCGATGGGGTGCGAAAATTGGGGAACCGGTTTTTTTTAGCAGACGAGTTTTTAGCATGAAAACTGAAATTTAGACCTTTCAGCAGTTTTTAATTGACAGCTTAGTAGATAGGAGCTTAGAAAAGTGCTTAGTCTGGAGTTGAGCTTCCCTAATTAAGACAATTATCTCATGGTTCAACAACATAACTCTAAGCAAAACAAGCTAGTTTAGCGGCAAAAGCTGATTTACGCGCATAGTTATTCTCCTGCCGAGTGTAACATAGACATAACAAACAAAATTTCGAGTTTGTTATGTCTACTAGATAGGAAAAAAACTAAGTCCGGATGACATTCTCGTTGTGTTATCTCCAATTGTGCCGAAAGATGAATGACCAATTTAGAAACAACAGTAGTTCTTCGAAAGCCAGGTAACCACAATGACGATCCTTGCCAAAAAATTCCCAAAATTTAGAGGACGTAAAAATAGATGGAAAAATGAGTAAAACCAGTGACAATCAAGAGTTCGTATAACATCAAAATTTTGGAATGGCAATTTTTTGTTTTCTGAAAACCCTGCAATTTTTGCAAAAAAAAACGAAAACACTTCATGTGGCGGTACTTTCAGCAACAAAACCATTTTGTCAAAATTATACAACTTTAAGCGCAATGAATGCCCGCAAAATTCCATCACTTTGGTCGCTTATAAGCAAAACAAACGAAGAAGCTTACTAAAATAATCTTAAAAAATTGATTAAAAATGTCAATCTTTTTTGTCAAAAAAATTCAACCCAAGTTATACACAGAAGCGAAGCTTCGCATCACTTGCGATACCACAAAAAGAGCATTGCAAGCTAGCATATATGAAAAGAAAGAAGAGTCCAAAGAAATCGGAAAACTTTTCGAAGAAACCTGATGTTATATTTGAGGAAAACACGTCCAGAAAAGCATTTGACGGCGTTTAATGAAAATACAGAAGCATTTTTGAGCGTACAAAAAAACTGTGGTTTTAACGGAAATATAAATTCTATTCTGAGAGTTTTAACGTTCCGGAAGCATACAAATTATGGTTCCATCGAATGACCCAAATTAGGTTACAATACCGATAAACTATAAGCCGAAATTATTTAGGGCGTAAATGTTTTCAAGCAAAAAATTATTTTAAGAAATCAAAACTAAGAGAATTACAAATTACCGTAACAAATGAAAGCATAAGAAGCAACAACAATAAGAACTGCATGTGGCAAAAAAGCCGACAAAACATAAGCAAACAAATAAGCCGACAATTTTTTTGAAATTTTGAAATATAATATTTTCCGTTTGAAAAAAAAAAATAGGTCCTGGTCAGATTTGATCCCAGAACTTTTGCTGTCCCAGAAGTATTCTTTACCTTCAGACTAAATGTGCCAGAGACGCTTAGAACTTGGAATTCATTATGAACCGGGCAGGAGACAAAACCATTCAAGTGATTCTGTTAAACTAGTTGTTAACCCGAAAAAAGTCTATATTCCAATTTGATAACTCTTGCTTATCTCAAGCGTAATTACATCTGATAATGAGTCGGATTTCATAGCTGCAGTGCAAAATTTAATGCCGGAGGTCGATCATTTTGGCGGTTACTCAATGCCTAAATCCGTCGACTGAAAAACAATTACGAGGACAACTATCAGTTTGGATATTTACTGGAACAATAATGCCGTTATTTGTCGAAATCTTTGGAAAAAAAATATTTCAAACTATACTTGCCACAAAATATTTGTCAAATTTGCACATTTTTGATACTATTCGGACTTTACCTTTTTTGTTTCGTAATAACACGTTTCATAATAAAGACTTTGATCGGATAAATTCCATTTTTAAACGGTCGTCTTATTTACTTCTCTAATTTCTTAGGCCACGTGCAATAGATATAAACTGATGTTATCTGTCACTTTGCTCACGACCATAAAACAATTATATAAGTAGCTACTACGTTATTATTGAATGCCTTGAGCACACTTTGCGAGCTGCTCATTATAGCTTGAAAAAAGACACACAGATATATAAAAAAACGAACTCAATTGCACCACAGACAAAAACCAGCCGCGATTTGCTAAAAGTAAAAACTAAAATAGATTTTGTCAAACAAACGTAACTTCATACATGCTCATAGTAAGCTTAAACGGTAATATTTCACTGGAAATATATTTCATGGATCTACTTGTTGATCTAGCCCATAAACCCTGTTATCGAACAACGCATCAGCAGAGCTGCAAAAGAAATCATAAGTCAAACAGCAAAAAAAAATCCACTTGATTGGAACAAACATTAGGACTTTTTTCTGAAAAAAAAAAACATTTAGACTTATATAAGTGAAACTCATTTCGCAGAAGCAAAAACATACCCAACAGAAGTCAGCATGCAATGTTCATGAAACTAAACCAAAAAAAAACTCTTCCCAAGCTTGTTAACTTTTTCAAACAACTAACATCATGAGAAGCCTCTTTAATTTTCAAGATAATTTTTATGATTGACGCTTTCAATTTTTAAAACTCATTTTGAAAAATCCAATTAATACCTTATTTTCTTTTTTTGCTGAGATTTCTAGAAATTAAATTTAAACTTGAACTTGAAAAGACAAGATTGTTCATTTGAAACTCATATCTAAGTTTGAATATATTAGCTTTCTATGTCAAACTAAGTCTTCATAGAACTACATGGACAAAATGCGTATGGAAATTTAACAGTTGAGAGAAAGTAAAAATTCTCACTTGGAAGGAGTAAAGAATCCGTCGGGAGAAATACTGGTGGACAAGGAGTGGTCTCTAGGCGAAGTGTGAGGAGTTGTCACATCACTAGTACTGTCCCAAATGATGTCTCTTTCAGACATAGAAACTGGATGAACTAACTGAGACGACACTGCTGAAGGTAAAAAGTGATGAGCATTTATTTTTTTTAATGTTAGCATCGAGTATTGACTAAGCATGAAAAAATCTTATCGTTTTAATGACTGATTATCGTATAATTTTTTAAATCTTTTCAGGATTATCATTTGTCGTATATTGCAAATGATGTACATAACACTGGTTCGTTTATCGTCAATTTATTTCTCGATTTCAGATTCAATAATTACATTGCACTTCAAAACATAGCCAACATACAGTTGGAAGAGTCGATGCACGCAAGCAAACAAAAAACACAGACTTTTTTCTGAAAAACCTCAATTTTCCAGTTTCAAATATAAAATAGATACCCTTAAAGATCTTGGAATTTCTAGAACAATTTAGGATTTTTAGATAAAATTAAGCCAATTTGAGAAAACTGGATGAATAAAAAAACTTTCATTTTGAGGGACAATCTGAAAACTAAATTTCCCGTAGAAACTAGAAGTCGATCACGTTGTTCCTGACTTTTACACTTTTGCTGTTCGATAGTGCAATTGCCTTCCCCTTTTAACAAAGGAAATGAACTGAACTTAAAAAGAATTCACAAGTCAAACCGCAAAAGTGATTTTCAGCCTGAACAAATTTTAAGACTTCCTGAAAAAAAAGACGCGAAAAACAAAAACATAGCCAATCGAAGATTGGAAAAGAGTAATGAACGCAAGTAAACATAAAAAAACACTGATCAGTTGAAAAAATTTCATTTTTCAAACTTCAAAGAAAAAAAAAGAGATGCCCTTTAAGCTCTTTAAATTTGTAGAACGACTTACGATTGGCGCATTTTTGATAATATTAACCGAACTTCAGATAACTGGATCAACAGGTAAAGTTTATAGTCCGCTGGAAATCTGAAAGTTAAATTCCACTTTCCAAACTAGAAATCACTCACGAATTTTTGCGCCATTTGCACGTTCGTATTTGGAGAGTGCTATTTACATCACTTTCACCAGATGAATTTCAATTGAACTCAAAAAAAGCATATATAGCTAAATGCGTCAATATTTTAGGACTTTTTTCTGAAAAAAAAAAAATCAGCAAGACCTATAAAAGGGTCTTCACCACGTTTATTACTCTTAATCATCACGACCTATACTAGAGTCTTAACTACGTTCATCGACTCTTAAAAAAACAAAAAATCATCACGACCTATATAAGAGTATGAATTACGTTCATCGACTCCTTAAAATAAATGGCCTTAAAAGTCTTTGAATTTGAAGAACAATTTATGATTGGCACTTTTTTGATAAAAAATAAACCAATTTGCAAAAACTGCATCAAAAAGTAAAACTTTTATTTCGCGGGGAAATCTGAAAAATAAATTCCACTTTCGAAACTAGAAACCGATCACGTTTTTCGTTACCTTTACAATTTAGTAGATTTTGCCCTTTTTAAAAAAAATTAAGTGAAATTAAGGAAAAGAGAAGTCAAACTGCACAGAAGTAAATTTGAGCCAGAAAATAAAACCAAAAAAATTATCGCGGCCTATATAAGAGCATGAACTACGTTCATCGACTCTTGAAAATAAAATTGATCGAAAAACATATATTTAATTGTTGATTACAAAGACGCGGGCGAATTTTGCTAATTTTCATAGAAAACTTTCCCCTATAATGATTTAAGCTTAATTTAATTTTTGTTTTGAAATGACCCAATTTTTGAGCCATAACTCGCATCGTTAACAAGATTCGACATTTCGGATCTTTTTATGAAAAAATATACAAATGCTCACTTGACTACTAGAACTTCTCACAATCATGGCCTAATATTTTAAATTGCTTTTATTTTGCTCAAAAATGCCCATCACTGTTTGCAGCTGGCAAAGATGTTTGTGCAGTGAGAGTGGCCGCTAAGCTGCTGTCGTATTCCTCTTTTTCTTCCCTTTCGGGAGGGGAGGGCGACTGGTGCTCACTGTGCTTCTTCTTATTCGTCGTGGTGTGTTCCAGAAAATGACCTAACACACCAATTATCAGTTATGATCCACAGAAAAATCAAGCTAAATGAACAGTTTTTTAATTAGTGAGATGTGAAATATTTCAGAGCTCATAGCAAAAGCCAAACTTTTAACTTTAAACTGACTAATATGTATAATTAATTTCCGTCATCAAAAAATATGCCAATTTTATCCTGTGAAAACTACCAATTTTTAAATTAACGTTCGTGGCAACTTTTAAATTAACCGCAGTATCTTATCTCTGCAAATCAGCAAACTCGAACTAGATAAAGACATCTATAAATTTTCAAAAGTACCATTCATTACGAGTTTGACGTACCAGATAAGTTCGCTGAGTGGTGTTTGTCCACGTGTCTAAGACAGGATATCCGATTGCCTGTGATGTCTATCCTGTCGCGATTGAAGTCCAGTTCCTGTTCTGGCCCTATCCTCTCAACAGTCTGCTCAGAGCCCATCTGGTCCAATTTAAGTCTCTTCATGGGCGAAACTTCAAACTAAACAAAATATTCAAACTAATATACGTATAGTATTTTTGGGCTATTTGCCAATTTCCCAAAACCCCTCGCCAAAAACTCAAAATTTATGATACAAAAATGATTGACAACGACTAAAATCAAATGAAAAAAAAAACGAAAAAAAAAATCTTCAAATAGCTTTTGTCAAAATATTTTATTAAAACTTCAAAAATTGTCCAAATTATCCGGAAAATTACTTGAACCAATAAAAACTTTACAAGGAGCTTTCAGAACGCTAGAAAGACGCCAAACTTTCAAAAATTTCCATTCTGTTAGCCGAAAAACAATCAGCAGACAGACAATCTAAAATAACTGAATATTTTCAGTTTGCTAAAAAAAAACAGGTCCCGACAGAAATCGAACTACCGGGCGCTGTCATCTCAAGCATGGGTGTAACAGTAACTTGGAAAGTTACATTTTTTTTAAAAAAAAAGTCGGACTACGGGAACTAAGCCGACCAAAATAAGATCTAAAAAAGACGAAAATTAACACAGAGGCGAAGTGAAGCTTTGCACCAACCACTTGTGATACAACAAGCATAAAAAAGTCGAAAAATTAAATTTTGAAAAAACTAGGTGAACCGAAGTTTTCGTATGTCTCGATTAAAAAAAACAACTAGGGGCCCAGCTAAAGCTGGAGGTACATGCTTGATACTAAATTAAATTTCTATACTCATGCGGCACGAAAAATGTGACTTCAAAATTTGGACTTTAGTTCTTTCTCTACTAACTTTGAGATGAACAAATTTC
This sequence comes from Symsagittifera roscoffensis, assembly GCF_963678635.1. Classification (NCBI taxonomy): domain Eukaryota; kingdom Metazoa; phylum Xenacoelomorpha; order Acoela; family Convolutidae; genus Symsagittifera; species Symsagittifera roscoffensis. Next base: position 52,310,584 of record NC_087068.1, on the reverse strand, counting down.
TCAAAGATATAACATTTCTAATACAAAAAGTTAAGGAGTCCCCGCTTATGTGGGAACAAATATCCCAACGGTCAAAAGTTCTAAAAAAAACTGCCAAAAGATTTTCCAAAATCCACAACTTGTTTCGCCAAAAAGCAGGTTTTGTCTATTTAGTCAGAGAAGATTCCCAAAATCGGGTTTCTTCACTGAACACAACCTGAAAATTGGCACGGTAATTTTCGCGTAGAGTCAAAACTTTGACTTGTTTTCCAAAACGAAAAAATAAATTTCAACAAACCGATTGGTAAACATACAACCAAGTTGAAAAGTGCGGAGGGAAGTATTAAATTGTGTTTCCCTTGAAGCGACCCAGAATTGGGTCATTGGGCCGATGAATAATAGGCCAAATTAATTTGGGCCGAAGAATTTTTTAGCGAAACAAAAAAAAATAAGGAAATACGAAGTCAAGGTAAGTAAAATTACATATTGTAGGAGTAAATTAAACACTGAAAGCAACATAAAAGAAAATTGCGTGCAGCAACAAAAACGATTGCAAGATATGACAGCTAAGCTGACAATAAATAAGCAGACAAATATTTTGCCTACAATTTTATTTGGAACCGAAAATTTCCCGTTTGAAAAAAAAGGTCCGACTCAGATTCGAACCCAGTACCTTTGCCGTCCAAGGCATAATCGTTACCTCTAGGCTAATATGCCTGGGAACGCAAAGATGTTTGAATTCATTATGAGCCAAGATACAAGTGATTCAAATGATTGTTAAACAAGTTGTTAACCCGAAAAAAAGTCTATACTCCAGTACAAAGTGAATCAATGGTTGCCCACCCAACACTTCAATTTTTACTAAAACGGACAATTATACAGCACAAACAAGAGTGTATCACGAATTGTATGTTCGAAAAATCAAAGCAGTTGGTACAATTTATAAAAAAACTCTATATTGTCCCCAATCAAGTTTGCAAGTAAAAATCATGCACTTGACACTGTTCCACTGATAGTTTACTGTTTAAGTACTTTCTGAAAAACTATCTATTAACTGCATTCACGTGTATAACAACAAAAAAATAACACAGGCGAAGCTTTGCTTCGAAAACACTAGCGAGAACACGAAAAAAGCAGCTCTAGAAAGTGCAATAGGAAAAAGTAGAGATAAGCTTCGAACACAGAGGCGAAGCTTCGCTTCGCAAACACTAGCGAAAACAGGACAAAAAGCAGCTCTCAAAAGTTGATTCAGAAAAAAAGGAACAAAGCTTCGATTTAGCAAAAATTCGGCTAGGTCTAGGATTCGATCTGCGACCTACTGCAATCAAGAGATTTTGAGTCTCATGCACTAACCACCCACGCTTAACCACAGAAAAACACTAGTCACGAACAAAGCAGCTACATGTGCTAATAAATTGCCAAAGCTATTCAGCAAAAGTGGCACCAAATTTAAACAGACACAATTTTGCAAGTAACAATTTGGAATATAACAAATTGAAGGAATCCACACTAAAATTGCATTAAGAAATTGCAAAGCATAAAACTACATAATGTATAAATTATGCATGTCAAAAAATTGCGAGATATATTGAGTTAAAAAATTTCTGAAATCGAGTTTCTATTGAGTTATGTTGAAATAAATAGCTTTTTCGGTTCATTTGATGAATCAAAAACGCATCAACTGTGTTAACTTATTACTATTCGAAAGTCAAAGCACATGTTATCAAAAATCTGTAAAGGTGCCCCGAAAGTGGCACCAATATGTGCGACTTAGGTAAGAATAAAAGGTTCCGAATAATACACTAAGCTGACGCTAGGGTAAAAACCAGGTCAATTTCTTCGACATAGCTAAGTACATTTCTTCAAGATTTGTGGGTACAAAAAATAGTTACTGATAAAAAAATCTTTTTCCGCAGTCCAAATCACTTGCTCTCGGAAATGAAATGAAAGTTCATTGTTCTAATTCTTACATCGAAGTGTATTAGCTTGAGACTCTGCTGTCTCTGTCTATCTCTCGAGTGGAGCAGAGGGTGATTGAGTAGCTGTTCTGCTGATGGCCTCTGTCTGTACTCCTTGTTCATCATCACATTCAATACTTGCAACAGCTCACCACTCATTTCTAAATAATCAACACACTACTAGTGCTTGTTTTCATATATCTAGTCTAACACTATAAAATTTGGATTGGAAACAGTAAATAGCTCACGTTTTGATAGAATTTCTCTTCATTCAACAGAAATTTACGTTTATTACACATAAAAACGGGCAAGAAATTCGGTTCAAAACGATATAAACGACCGTATCTTTTCCAATCAGCTAAAGGGTATTTCAAACGAACGATACTTAACGTTAGAATGTTCTAGACGTTAAATCAAACTTTGTTTGTGCATCAAAAATGAAACTCGGCATAATTTAAGCTAAATTTTAAGTATGTAGGCGAAATAAACTCGCTTTCCGAAAAGAAAAAAACTCGAATTCCTACGTTTTGAGAACTGTTCGGGTAGGTTGTGGGAAAGCCCATCCCGAAGGAGTTGCCACCACGTGCCTGACTTGGGCATTTCAATTGATGTCACACAGTCTAGAAGAGTGGCGCCCAGACTGAACATGTCGGCTGCAGGTGTGAACACTTCTGACAACACTTCCAATGCCAGGTACCTTTAAACAAGCAAGAGCAAGGGTTTAGGAACTTAGACGACAGGAAATTAGACGATCCGAAAGTAACGGAATTTAGACAATAACTTGCGACCAAATTGCGTAACACTTGTTTACAGACTTAAATTATCTTTTGGCTGAGTAAATTCTGGTTGTCCAATTTAGACAATAACTTGCGAGCAAATTGCGTTAATTTTATTTAGACTTCAATTAATTTTTGGCTGAGTAAATACTGGTTGTCCGTAAATTCCGATTCTTTACGGTCGTCTAATTTGCTTGTCGTCTAATTTCGTAGGCCCCATTTACTTTAGTCTAATTATTATTGACATTATTATAGTCTATTGACATTATTATCTACTTACTGAGGCATAATTTCCATCTCTCAAATCTCATAAACAGATGGAAAAAAAAAGTTTTTAAAATTTCTTTCATAAGTTTAACACTTAAAACTGGTTGAAAAAATTGGTTGTATTCAGCATTTTATAGTTTTACAAAAAATTGCTAGGAAAACTTTGGTTTTAAAAATCGTCCATGCAATCGACTGATACATCTGTCCACGCTTCTAGTGTAATTGGCTCACACTTAATGTGAGGATAATTGTATGATGTATAAAGTGACCTATTGAACCGCTTCATCTATCTTACGAAATAATTTATTTCTCCACGACATACTATTTACTAAATCATTACACGTCTATCTTAGCACAACATTGATAATGGGGGGATAGACTTAAGGCATATTAGATGTCTACTTAATGTCTTCTTCGCCCATAATCTTCAACATGATAACCTCGATTATTCTGTTTTGCATGTAAGTTTAAACCTTGAGTCGCCCTCTTGCGCATCACTCATTGCGTCTTTTTCGTAATTGATCATCAGTCCGAAGTCTCCCAGTTTATAAACAGGTGGCACAACCTCTCCTCTCGTTTCTTCTGAAATAAAAAAAACTCATAAGTTTCAGTTTTCAGTTTTCGCAGCCATTTTCAGGCCCCTATAACAGATTAACATAGTTAAGTCGACAAAATCCAAAGGACAATTTTATCAACAAGCTCTCAGGCACGAGTAATCAATGTCATCTCCTTCATCTGTTTAAGATTAACTCGACTGATAATCATTAACTTATTTTGATCTCCGTACCAAAGTTTGCTTTTCTGGCAAAGAATGTAGCCCAGGTTTGTATAATGAAATTACGATGACATAAAACCAATCTGTAGTTTGGAAGATCAGAAAACCAACATGAGTTTGTTTGGAAGTATAGATTAGAAAACCAATTTGTAGTTTGTAAAATGAGAACATAGCCAATCGAAGTAAACATAAAAAAAATTGATTTGATTGAACTTTCGAATTTCAAAAAAAAAATAGATGCCCTTTAAGCTCTTTGAATTTCTAGAACAATTTATGATTGGCGCTTTTTTGATAAGATGAAACCAAATAGAAAAAAAATGGATCAATAGGTAATGTTTTTGAAATCGCTGGAAAGCGAAAAATTAAATTCCACTTTCGAAACTAGAAATCAATCACAATTTTTTGTGTCATTTCCACGTTCATATTTGGAGAGTGCTATTTACGTCACTTTCTTATATACCTAAGTGCACTTATAAATGTATCACTATGTGTGAATGCACATCTGCAGTTATTAGAAACTTTTTCCTGAAAAAAAAAAACAAAAAAAAATCAGCAAGACCTATATAAGAGTCTTCACACAGACTTTTTCCTCAAAACATTTTTTCTTGAAAAAAAAAAACAAAACAAAAATCAGCAAGACCTATATAAGAGTCTTCACACAGAGGCGCACAGAGGCGAAGTTGCATTTTGCATACACAAGCAAACATATGACCGATAACACTATTGAGAAAAACCGAATGAGTTAAACTTGGAGTCTACACAAACCAATTATGACGCATTAGCAATACCAGTCAATTTGAAACAAAAATACCAACTAAAATTCCTCGATTTATAGAGCGGACGAATTTTAACTAGTTTACGAAAAAGTTCATTGAACACATCCGACCCAGCCCAGGTTCGAACCCTCTTATTTTGTTGCGGTTCTCCCTCCGTACCTCTACGCTACAGATACATGATACCTTGAAGCTAAAGTGATACTTGTAATATAATAGTCTGTGTTAATATCCTTAGCATTGGCTGTTCTGAATAGCTGGTTATTGATCAAAATGAACTTTCAAAATACACACATTTTGTCGCAACAATATGTGCGTCGCAACAATATTTGCGACTTAGGTTGGAAAAAAAGAGTTCATACTATAACACAAGCTTTGCTTGTGAAATCACTACGTTCATTACTCTTAATCAGAAAACCAATCTGTAGTTTGGAAAAAAAAAGATCAGAAAACCAACTGGAGTTTGGATTTTTGAAAGTTTCGCAACTGATGTTATTCTCTCCCATCGGGATTCGAACCTGTACCTGAGAATGTCACAAATATGTTGTCTGGTTTGATGTCAAGATGGATGAGTTTGTGAGTCGCGAGGTGCGTGAGTGCATGGAGCATATCTATCAACACCAGCCATGACTCGCCTTCTGTTATACAGCCACTCTCCCCTTCAGCTGTCAGCGCCAACAGTCTACAAACAAATCATGAGTCAACATGATTCACCCATCTCAAATATCAAATATAGACCAAAACCCTTGTCAAATATAGACCACAACCCTTATCAAATATAGACCAAACCCTTGTCAAATATAGACCACAACCCTTGTTAAAAAATATATATCACACATCTGAAAGATACTGATGTCTTTTCGGGGTATACAATTTGCAGGGGCTACAACAAAATATACACATATTTTAATTAAGATCACGGTTCCAGTTAAAATCCGTTCTTTTTCTAAAGAAGCTTAATTAGTTTTTCAATCCTAAATTCGCCAAATATAATATCATTGGCTATAGGCCATCATTGCGTTACAAGTTAATATTTTTTGGTTATTTTTCTTGAAATGGTTAATGTTGTCTAACTCTCAAGCAAAGAGCACGGATTATTGTGGGCCTCGAACATCTGACCTTTCAATTGAAAGGCTGAGACCTAAGCCTTCTCTGCACTTTTCGATTGGCCGTCAAAACAAAAGGAAGAACGTGAACGGAGTTGTACTCACGTTGTGGAGCACAACTCAGTCTGTATAAATAGGAAGTTGCTCTCCTCCCAAGCATGAACAAACTTGACACAGTGCGTGTGTTCTCCTGTCTGTTCCAACTTGAGCACCTCCTGTAGCTTCCTCTGCCTGTCCAGTTTGCCTCTGAATCTCTCTCTGGACTTCTTCAGTGCAAACAATCTCTGACTCGAACGGTCACGCACTTTGAAAACCTGCCATTAGAAAGAATTTTGTTTTCATTAATTGCAGAACCTCTGGACCTCAACTAACATCACTTAGTCAGCTTAAGCACGCAAAAAACCGTAAACTATTGGTATAACGTTACTTTTACATCACCCATTTGGTTCCAACTTCAGAAATTTCCCTATAACGCCATTATATGAAAGATTTCATGCGGCGGGGGCTAAACGGCAAGCTCACAAAACTTGTTCAAACACTTTTGTTGGCAGAGGCGAAGCAATTAGAGCCTAGCATTGCAAGCTAGCGACTAGAAAAGCGACGAGTATAAGTAAACCGAGAAAGAAATTGAAGACTCTTTTGAAAGAAATGAAAAATTCTATTTAAGAAAAACAGCCGAGAAAAACAACCAACCGAATGAAATAAGCTATTTGAGTTTGCCAAGCGGCTACTAAACCGGCAATACGCGTGTAAACGCCCATTGAGACGATAGCAATCGAGAATTCCATAAGATAATGTTGTAACAAAAAAAAATCGAAGCGATAAGGTTTTGAAATTTGTGAACTTTCAGATTGCAGCCAATTTGAATTAGTTTTTAAAATAGTAATCGCTTTTTGACCTTCAAACAATCTAAAATAAGTTGACTAAGCCAATAAAACAGCCAAAACTATGAGACCGACTTTTTAGCGAAAAAATATATCCAATAAATCAGGGTTAGTAAATCTGGAGGCAAGCCGAGCTTCGCATCACCTGGATACCAAAAAACACAGCAATGCAAGCTAGCAGACAGCAAATAAAAAGAACGCCATCTAGCCAAAAAAAAGTCAAAATAACCTTGTCTACCAAAATTTCCAAATTTTCGTCTCGAAGGACGTTCTTCTTACGGAAAACACTTCCAGAAATACAAACGACCGCGTCAAATGAGTACTCAGAAACAATTATCGAGTATCACCTAAGCCGACAACACTTAGGTAATCCCCCGTTGAGCCGGAAACAAAAAAAATTGTCATGAAAACCTTTGAGCTATAAAGCTCTTAAATTTTAGGCCCTTTACCACTCCGGCAAAACAAAAGAAAAAATCTAGCTGCCGATTACAAGACTTTTGCTCTCACATGTGTAATAAAAGCTAGTTTCTCGTTTCTTTGAATTGAAATCAGTTATCATTTTCGATAATGGTGTTCATTGTGTTGGTTAACAAATATTCACAAATAAAGCAGCTACATATGATCGCAAATGGCCAATGCCATGCATCAAAAGTGGCACCAAATATAAATAGATACAATTTTGCAAGTAATAAGTTGCAATAAGTCATCCACACTAATGTTGCATGTAATAAATTGGATAGCATAAAGCCACATTACGTATAAATTATGCATTTCAAAAATTGCGAGATATATTGAGAAAGAAAGTTTCTGAAATCGAACTTCGGTTCATTTGACGAATTAAAAATGCATCACCTGTGTTAACTTATTCCTATTCGAATATCAAAACACATGCTATCAAAAAGCCAAAACGGTTTTCCAAAAGTGGCATCAAAATTTGCGACTTAGGTTAGAAAAAAAGAAGTCGTAGTATAACACTAACGCTCACTAAAGTTCGTAAGGGTAAAAACAACAAATAAATTTCTTACTTCCCCGAATGATCCGGATCCGAGTTTGGACAGCACTTCGAATCTACTGTTCACATAAGTGGTTTCATTTGTTCTACACGGAGAAGGAGACTGAATGAGAGAAGATGATAACAAGTCCTTTCTGTTTGAGAGGGAGTGGTCCACTTGCTGCTGCTGTTCAAAACTGTTCTCAAGGTCACAGCTGCTTCTCGTGCTGTCGAGGCTGCAGGTGCTGTTCGAGGCTATAAAAACGCGTAATAGTAATTTTTGTTAATTTTTGTCAGTTAAAGGCCGAACCCGGAATCAAGTTATTACTTAATCTTATTTAATTAAGTTGTGACATTTTTGCAAAAGCTCACCTCGCAAATTGTAGCACACAGGCCAGTTTCGAACAGGCAACCTAATGATTCTCGGTCAGCTTCATTGCCACTTGCGCCACAATGTCATTTTTAAGCGATAACGAAACAAAAAGCGATCATTTGAAACAGCCCTCCCACCAGCAATTTTTAAACTTTAAACTACTGTTCACATTTTCCAATCATTTGGTATGTGTTGATTGCTCAATCATAAACACAATTGGTCCTGTTATGCAACGTCTTAAAATTAACGATTAAAACGTAAACTGACATTTAAACATGATGGGTGAATGATAAAAGAGCCCACAAAGCTATACTCAGACTTGACTGTTTAAAAAAACATTGTGAGAATCGAGCAGCCAGAAACTGAAAAATCACGTCGTCTCAAAAATTTGAATGATGAAAAATTTCAAATGCAAATAATTTGGCGAGCAGTTTGTACTAAGGCAACTGCTAGCACTTTGAAATCAATTTTTCACAGCATTGTATTGTAATATCTATGTTTCCCCTCGATAAATTAAAAATTAAATTAAGAAATGAAGTGAAAATTAAGTGAAAAACTAGCCATACTAGAAACAAATGATTACTTAAACAGAAGAAAGGCCGCATTAAAATTTCAAAGTCTCATCTATAAAAAACGATTGTAAGATCACGAAATCATCATGATAATTGAAAGTATGTACCAAACAAATTGTTTATAAAAGGACATTTAAATGTATAATTTTGTATTCGTTCAGCGAAAGTGTAAAAATACCTCTTCGCTTGCAAAAAGAGACCGTCCTGTTCCTCTGAACACTTCGATTCTGAGCCTCGTCCGAACATTTCCCGTTCTTAATAGGTGAAATCAGAGGCGCACTTTCCTTTCCACATATCTCCCCTTGAACCAATAGCTTTCTGGGCGATGACTCATAGGGACTGTTAACACTACCGGTGCCCCCCATCAGTCTTCTCTGGGGGGTGAGAGATTTGTTTGTGAAGAGCATAAGACGACTCTTGACGAATGTGGTTCCCTTCGAGGGCACCCGCGGACATGACTTGGTTCCAGTGAGTTTCTGTTTCTTTTGACTGCTCTGAAACAATACATGGATTTTCATTTGAAGTTTTCTTTTCACTCAGAAAATGTATGGTTTCTTTTTTTTAGTTCACACCGAATTGTTGGCAAAAACCCTGAACACATCTTTTAAAAATGCGTTTTAAGTTTATTCAATTTTATAAACCAGCTTTTACGTGGTGAATTGGTTTTTATAAAACTTCGAGCAAGCAAAAATAAGCAATCTTATGTTCATTAATTTCGTTCAGATTTATAGATCGAAAAAGCTTTTGCAACAACCTGCATTGACTAAGACATAAGATCGAATCTTAGTGCTTTTAGACGAATCGTGGTATCTGTAGATATTAACGCTTTTGGTATCAGGCAGGCATAGTACAACAACCAGAAAAACTTCTATACATCTTAGAGTGGTTATTTACCTGATAATTATGCTTTGCCGATAATTAAGCAAAGCCGGATAAAAAAAAAATCAGACGGAAATTATATTTGCTCGTAATAAATTATTCATAACAGTTTGAATAAATTTGGGGCCAACAATCACAATTATATTCAGAAGGAACAAGACTAAGCTAAATATTGGGACCAATATTATTAATCATTTGTTCAAAGTTTCAGTTTTATATTGAGTTTCTTCAATGCTTTCCTTTGACTTCCATGTGTGACACATAGCTAGCAACTAGTTTTTTCACTTTTTCAGCTTTCACTTCTTTATTTCGCACGCCTTCTGTGCACTTGTTCACGACTCTTCGCATTATATGCTTGTACTGATCTTTATCCACTTTATTTTTCGTGTAAAAAGGTTTAAGATACTTCTTCGCTAAGGCTGCAACTCGTTCTTGCATTTGCTGTTTCTGATCCGCCTTATTCAAGACGGGCATCGGCTGCGGCTTGGTCGCCTTTTTCATTGGACTCACAGTGGTTGAGCCACTCGACCCAGGAGGCGGCGGGAACAGTTTTTCCAGGTCTCTCAATTTATCAGTAGTCGAAGGTGTAACATCGTCATCATCATCCAACCTAGGCGGCGTGAACTCATTTACCGACACGCCTATAGGAAGCATAGCATCTTCGTGTGATTGATCAATTTTAGAAGAATCATTCAGATTCTTTAGATGAGAGTCGCCTTTGATGTTGCTCAGAAGTTCCTGGAGATTTTGCAAGGTTCCTTGCATGTTTGTGACCGATTTCAATTTAGCCTCTTGTTTTTCGTTGTTAATTTCTGACATATTTTCGGCTTCAAGCTCTTCGGCTTCTTGCTGTTCATTCGCGATAGGAGACAGCGAGGGTGTGTACGACGGAGAAGGCATGGGAGGAGGCGATTTTTCTTTATCGGGAGGCTTACTCGAAGGCGGGGTCGGGATCAAAGTTTCTGGTTGTTGCTGATGCTTGTGTTGTGTTTTGGACATTTCAGTCGTCACTGACAAAGATTTAGCCGCTAGTACTGGCGTATTTTCAGCTGGTAATATTTTTTGCACTAGTTGTTCGAATCCAAAAGCTTGGCTACTATTGTGTGAATTCTGTTCGTCTTTTAAAGGTGTTTTCGGTTCTGAACTTTTAGCATCTGTAGATTGTTGTGACTGATTTAGTACTGCACTGGGTGAAAACGAGGACTTGGCATTAGGCGTGGAAGTCATGTGTAAGGTCGATCCAGTAAGACTACTTGCACTCATGCCTGGGAATCCCATGCTAGCCATCGACGTCACAGGCGGAGCCGTGAAACCGGTATGTGTAGCTCCAGAGGAACCTGCGATTGGCATTGGCGGTGGTAGAAAAGTTGGAGGCGGTATAAATGAAGGAATAAAAGGGGGCAGCGGGAAGGGTAAGCCACTTGAACTTCCTCCTCTCGGGAGCATTTGTTGCTTCAGGAAGTCTTGGAAATTGGGTGGCATCGGTAAACCTGATAACGGAGGCGGAATCTGACCTGGCATCGGGGGTGTCATCATTGGAACCTGGGCACTCTTGGCTGTCATTACTGATGCGCTACTGGTTGATTTGTCCAGCCATTGGTCAATTGAACTCTTTTTCAAATCAGACCAACATTGCACTTTTTCGTCAACTATTTTCTTCACTTTTAGACCCGTAAAATCGTCATTAATAACAGTTGGCAAATTTCCAAGACCAAAATCAAAATTAGGAGCCAATAATTTTTTACTATCACCATCTAGTTTATCATCTCTAGTTATATTTCCCACGGTTTTCGGAGTTTTGGGGAGATTTTCCGAAAAGAAATCGGAGACGGCAGTCCACTGTGGATCTTCGTGATGCTCTTTCGAGAGCTCTTTATCTTTCTCGTCTCCTGTTATAGAATGAGGTCCAGCTGATTTATCCAGCTGCAAATCGCCTCCAGTTGTATCTAACGTTCCTTTAGAGGAAATATTCTCTAACATCAACACATTGATTGGATTTCTATAGTCGTTAGATTTCGGATTCGAAGACTCTTGAGATACTTTTGGCATGCTTTTCTTTCCACTTCTATTTGAGCCTGAACTTAAATTAGACACTTCACGCTTTCTACTACTATTTCTCGACCTTCGTGGTCGTTCCACGACAACTTTCGAGCGACGACGACTCGTTGACCTTGAGCGATGATTCAATGACCTGGACCGTCGCTTAGAACGCATTGTGACGTTTCGAGAATTACTTCTAGACCTTGATAGCTTTCTTCGTCTAGACCTAGAACGAGAAAGTCGATCTCGTTTTTTCGTCTCACGTGATTTCGATCTTTGTTGCTTTCGCTTTGGCGATCTTTCGTGACGCGATCGTTTTCTTGATGAGCTTCTAGATCGTCTTTTAGAGGACCTTTTCGATTCCGTTTTCGGTTTTTTGATTGACTTATCCTCCTTCTTTACTTTTTCTGCTGATTGACTGTCATATTTCTTCTTGCCTTTAATCTCTTGATCTGCTCGTCCGTTTTCGCTACAATCCTTGTCATCGATTATTTGTTTATCGGCTTGTAAATCTTCGATCTTCTCCGTATCTTCAGTTTTTTCGTCTAACGTTTCCGAGCTTTCGGCAACTTCAGATTTTTCCACTGGTGTTGGGCTTGTTTTTGCTTCGGCATTCGCTTGAACTTGACCTTCTTTGTTTTCTTTCAGTGGTTTTTTCTTAACTTGTTTAGGTATGAATTGCACATTTGATTTAGAAACATTTTCAATTTCAGATACTTTCTCATTTTTTGCTACATCTTTGCGTAGTTCAAAAGACTCTTGAAGTTGTGGGTCACTTTTACTCAAGAAAGTGTTGTCGAAATCAATATCTTCTTCATTATTTTTGTTTTCAGCCTTTCTGTCGTTGTCAATCTCGGTCTTGTTATATTCATTTTTTTCATCTGGAGTTTTAGCTACTTCATTTTCGGTATTCTCATTCTCCTTCAATTTTTCAGTTTTTTGGATAGAATCTTTTTCCGATTCTTTTATATCGTCACGTCTTTTTTTGGACAAGTACTCGTCATTTGCATCTTCATTTTCTTCTTTGTCCGATTTTTCTTTTCGTTTACTTCTCGTTTCGTTCTCCTGTGACGATTGCCGTTTTTCCTTATGCGATTTACTTTTCCTTTTCTTTTCACTCCTGTCAATTCTTTCTGTCTCTGGAACCACTTTCTGATCATCTTGAGAATCTTTCGATTCATTCAAACTCTCATCTCCAAGGACCTCTTTTCGATACTTCTCGACTCTTGAAGCAACTCTTTCGCATGTCAATTCTTGTTCGAACGTTTTATCTCTCTTCTTTACTTTCTCAACGTTGTAATCTGTTTTAGAAATCACTCGTTTTTCAACTTTCTGATCTAGTTTTGCTTCTTTTTCCGATTTCCTGGACACTTTCGTGGTTTCATCCTCTAAACCTTCTTCGAAACTGACTGGATTTAAAACCTCTTTATTCACTCTCGCGGACGAGGGCGATTTTTTTCTTCTTTTTTGTTTCGACTGCTTTGAGTCTTCGTTTTTAGAACGACTTCTGCTCTTTCTATCATCATTTTCTCGTTTTCGTTCCTTTTTAGAGGACTTTAAGAGGCGCTCTTCATCGCGGACAGGAGAAATTGACTTCCTCTTAGCCCGAGAAGAAGATCTGCTTCTCCTTTTGTTACTTCTATTCTTTCTACTTTTATGTCGATCTTTGCTTCTGCTGTGTTTTCTACTCCGTCTCGAACTATCTCTGGGAGTCGATCTATCTCGCTTTCGACTAACAGACCGTGATCTATTTGAAGTTTCGCGTTTGTGTTTGCTTTTAGTCCTCCGTTTATTGCTTCGGCTACGCGACCGTGTCGATTGTTTAGAACGTCGATCATCGTTTTCGTGAAGTTTTGTTTCATTATCAACATCAAAATTCTCCGTTTGATCTATTTCAGATGCTAGAGATATCGACAATATGTCTCCTTTTCCAGTTCCTGGCATGTTTAAAGGCCTGACTATGACACCATTATCACTGAAAGGCGCAACCGGAGAAATCTCCGACAAGCCGCTTTTATTATTTAAATCGTTGTTTTCAGCTCTCGGCGGGGAACCACCGTCAACAGTTACTAACCGATTAGCAGAAACGCGCGAGGTTTTAATTTTAAAGTTTATCATCTGTGGAGGTTGACCTGTGTTATATTTTGAGTCCCTCGACATGTGAACAGTTTTATCCCTAACAGGCGACGCTTCGGGTGAATTTGTCGGCTGAGTGGGGTCGTAAAACATAATAAACCTAAAATTTGAATCGAAATAAACTAGATTGCGTCCAGCGAAGAAAAAATGACACGCTGAGCTGGCTAAAAACATTACATCAAACCTAAGCCCATAGTTTTTTTTTTACAAATATGATAGTTACTGAATGAATATATATGCAGCTAGTATGCTAATATTCAATTATGTTACACTTCAATGCCAAAATGGAGACTGAAAGCTTTGGCTCTCCCAAATGAAGCCTCTGAAGGTCTACGAAGCCACAATATCATATATGTAGATTGTCGGTGGTTCAACTGAAGGTCTACGAAGCCACAATATCATATATGTAGATTGTCGGTAAGTTCAACCGATCAATTCGAACCACATGAGATAACGTCCGTCAAACAATTGCTTGAAAAAAATACTCGGTTACATATTAGAAAATCAAAACGCAACTTTGAGCAACTTTTCAATCCCTCAAAGCTTGAATCAGTTCAAGTCAACATCTAATAACGCTTCTTACCTGTTTATCACAAAGTTCAGAGTCCTTCAAAATTGTCAATTTTGGCAGCGGCACAGGTGTATAGCAATCTTCCATCTAGCGAGCAAGCAAAAAATCATGTGCAACTGAAAAGGTGTCCCAATTTGACTTTGTCAATACAGACTTTTGAGCTCTGTGAAGCATTGGTCAGCATTTTAACGTCTGAGTCACTTCTACGTTTATAAAAAAAAAGCATTAAGAACGAATCACCCCATTTAAAATTAAACATTTAAATCGCACTAACAAATATCAATAACAAGGATAGTCGGTTACTGTGCAAGTAGCACAGAACGTTCCGACCATAGTCTAATTATTGTCGTTTTTTTCCGGAGTGGTGTGATAAAAGGAGCTGAACGAAAAACTGAGTATTAGGTATATTCGACAGACAGGGTGGCCAGTCAATAAGCAGAATGGTCTAAGAGCAGAATGGGTCCAAGAGCAGAAAAGCAGAAAAATATCAGCGTTTATTAGCTAATCAGTAAATTAATTATCAGAAATGTCAACAAGACTGGTCGTATCAGGGCGAAGCCCTAAATGTTCCGACTGCCTTTTAAGGTTAATGGAGCAGCAGTAATAACATTAAAAAATTAAATGAAATAAAATAAAATAATTTTTTTTTTCTTAAATTTGAAATTTGTTATGAAAATCATCCCCCCACACGCCATATAAAGTACAAAAAGAGAGATTTCGTTCCTTGTAACAAATCAATTGTGGCAAATAAGCTTCGTTCAACCAATTTGGAACTATTTATAAGACGGATTAAATCTCCGCTTACGCGTTAATAGCGCGAAATATATCGCGCGTTAATTGTCCCATATTGGTCAAAATGGCCAAAATGGCAATCTTTAAACCCTCATAACTTTACGAAAAATGATCACAGGTGAAATATCTTTTCAAATTTAAGCTCAGGACAACAATACCTTTTGAATGATATAAAAAAACTCCGTCAAAAATGGCTAGTTAAAAAGTCGAAATTTGTCTGAAGAAAAAAAAACCCACCCCGAGCACAAATATTCCGTTACTTTCGTATCGAAAGTCGGAACATAAATACCAAAAAGAAAGAACAATTTCTGCATAATTTGAGTAATTTAATCAAGAAATTTTTTTTAAACAACGTAACAAAAAAACTGAATGAAATTAGTCTATTTATGCGCTGAATGAAATGCGCTGAAAAAACTGAATGAAATTTCTAGCGATCAGTCGGTTCATTTTAATGTCTTATTTTTAATTTCGCTTTTAATCGCCAACATGTTTGACCTCGAAACTTTCCGAAATCTGAACGACGAATTGAAATACGAGCTGTATAAAGACTTAGTCGAAAATGTTACTTATTTTAAACGAATTATCGAAAATTTAACTGTATCAACGAAAGAGGAAGAAAGAGGAAACAAATTTTTTGATCTAGAAAATTTTAAAAACACGGGCAATTCGAAAATTACAGAAAACAAATTTGAAAACGAATGGAGCAAGATTGGAACTCGGAGCAGAAATCAGATCAAACGAAGCGAAAATAACCAAGAAAGCAAGAATAACCAAGAAATCAAAATACAAGCAACCAATATTCTAG
Organism: Symsagittifera roscoffensis; assembly: GCF_963678635.1. Lineage (NCBI taxonomy): Eukaryota > Metazoa > Xenacoelomorpha > Acoela > Convolutidae > Symsagittifera > Symsagittifera roscoffensis. The sequence continues at coordinate 52,294,907 of NC_087068.1, read as the reverse complement.
AAGAAAAATTCGACCAGCAACGAAAACATTTATTTTTACCACGAGAAGGAGAATATTCTGGCCTATTACTGGGAGACTCAATTGTTAACAGAATCAATGGGGAACAAATATCGGAAAATGTGTTGGCGAGAGGATTTGGTGGGCACAAAATTTCTGCATTGCTGGAACGCGTGAGAAACAGTAAATCGCGACATTTTAAACATGTAACTACGCTAATTGGAATAAATGACTGCCTCTCAAGTGATTTCGACGCGAAGGAAGCCGTGAGTAGCTTAGAAAAACTAATTTATCTCATAAATCATAAATTCTCCCCAGAAACAATTTCACTATGTACTGTAACTCCCTTAGGCGCTTTTAGAAAAGATTTTAATCCAAATGTACAGAAGCTAAACAAGCAAATTCTTAATTTAGTACGGAATGTAAAAGACTTGGGCGAAGTAAAATTGGATATTTTAGACATAAACAAAATTTTTAGTCAAAATACAGATGCTCTTAGCTCGGATGGTTTGCATCCTTCTGATGGGGGTGTTGAAATTTTGGTGCAAAGTTTTAGAGATTCTTTTAGGGGTTCTGATATTAATGCAAACACATGTGAGATTACAACCCACCCCAGAATGAAGCAAACCCAACAATCATCAAATTTAGATCCAAAAACGGCAGAAATGTTACAATTTTTCCAAAACGGCGCAAAATTTTTTAGGAAATACTAGTTTCGCATTTTTTCTTGGTGCAAACTTTGGCGATTATTTAATTTATTTAACCTATTATGCTGAATATTAAATTCTGGTTGTTTTGTGCAATTTTTCTAATTTCCAAGGCTCAGATGGAAACTAAAGAAAAAACTATTGTTTACTGGGGCTATCTAAGCTGCCAGCAAAAGATATTATCAACGAAATGTGGGATAAATGAGCGGAGAGCTACCACACTGACTCATCTTTTCCTTTTCGCGTTGTTACTGACCCAAAGTGGGGATGTTGAAAAAAACCCTGGTCCTATCGAAACCATTGAAACAGTCTACGGTATCTGCTCAAAAAATTGTGCAAATCTTAAATTTGTTCATTTGAATTTTCAAAGTATTATTAGAAAACGGATGCAATTGAAAAAATTTCTTGATGATATGGGCGAAAACACAATTATAGGAATTTCCGAAACGTGGCTTAAAAAAGAAGATAGTGACAATTTATGGAATTTCCAACCTACAACGCATGCGATGTTCAGATATGATAGGCAATCAGCGGTAAAAAAGAAAGGCGGTGGCGTTTTGTTATATATACCAGTCAAATTGGCTCCGAAATTGAGGCCTGATCTAAATTTATTTGATAAAGAAAAATATGAGTCAGTGTGGGTTGAGTGCAAATCTACATTTAACATTTCGAGTAAAGAAAAAATGTTAGTTAATTTGTGTTATAACCCAAGCAGATCAAACTTTATTGATTTTTTGGAACAATTAACGCTTAACATAGATAATGCTTTTTCAGTTTCTAATAAAATTACGCTTTTGGGTGATTATAACATAAATTATCTGGATAGCAAAGAAAAAGAAAATTTAGATTCTATAATTATTCCATATGGATTGAAGGTTTTTTGTCCAAACGATGAGACCAGAATTAGTTCCTCAACAAAAACTCATATCGACTACATAATCAGTGACTATGAAACAAACGGCATTGAGTTTTGTTTTGATACACCTTATAAAACCGACCATTTTGCTTCATTTATTTTGACGGATATAAAATGCGGCAAAATTTTACCGAGGATAATTACGACTTTCAATAAGAAAAATTATCAGAAAAATGAATTTTGCAATTCACTCTCCGCTCTTCCTTGGTATCTCTTATATCAATGTACAGACGCACAAAACATGTTCTCGACGATGATTTATTTAATTTCTTGTGCTCTACAGCAACATGCTCCTATCGAAAAAAAGTTTGTTCGTAATTTTAAACCAAAAAACGTGTTGAAAACGGAATGGTTCGATTCAGAATGTCAGCAATTGTTGACTAAGAAACAGAATTCACTCAGATCATATCGCAGTCAAAGCACAAGCGATAATTGGTCAAAGTACCAGTTTTTACGTAATCAAATGAGCAAATTGATTAGAAGTAAACAATTCGATCATTCAAAAAATTGTTTTTCACTTCTCAGCACTATCCAACAAAAATGGAAATATATTAACCAAGTTAGAGGTACATGTTCTGGCAACCATCGAATTACAGTTCTACGAAATTCCTTCAGTGAAATGATAACCCAAGACAAAAAAATTGCCAATCATTTAAATTATATTTTTTCAAACTTAGGCGAATTTTTCGGCGCTAAAAAGCCTCCGAATTACAACAAATCTGCCTCTGAATCTGCATCTTTTCATTTTCAACACATTACAGTGAAGCAATGCTTTGATATAGTTCGAAAAATCAATGTTGGAAAACCTCTCGGACCTTGTACCGTACCTGCTTGGGCAATCATTGACGGTCAATCAGTTATAGTTCCACATTTAACTTTTGTCATAAATACTTGCTTAGATGAGAACATTTTCCCGATCGAACTGAAAAAAGCAAACGTAACCCCTTTGTTCAAAAAAGATGACCCAATGGATGCAAAAAATTATCGGCCAATATCAATAACTTGTGCTTTTTCTAAAATTTTTGAAAAAATTTTACATGCCCAAATAACAGAACATCTTGACAAATTTCAAATAATGACACCATTTCAATTCGGATTTCGCAAAAACATTTCAACACAAGATGCTCTTGTTTATGTGACAGAAAGTATTCGAAATCAAATAGATTCAAAAAAAATCGTACATGCAGCTTTATTAGATCTGTCCAAGGCTTTTGATTCTATTTCGCATGAAGTTTTAATTGAAAAAATGCTTTCTCTCGGTTTTTCAAATGGAGCAAATGCTTTAATTGCTAGCTTCCTAAACAAACGTATTCAAAGAGTAAACGTCAATGGAATTTTTTCAGACTGGATTGAAATAAAACGAGGTGTCCCACAAGGAACGGTACTTGGTCCGTTGTTGTTCAATATTTATGTTAATGACATACAAGAGCGATTATATGAGGGTTGTACTTTAGTTCAATATGCTGACGACTGTATGGTTTTTTCCTCTTCTATAATTTCTGAGGATGCTTTGAATCGATTGCAAAAATCACTCAATAATCTAACGGAATTTTTTGCAGAGAACCAATTGAATCTGAATGCATCTAAATCGGAATTTATAACATTTTGTCAAAAAAATGATAGCAAAAATGTGGATACTGATAAACTAGTAATTAGTGGGCATTATGTAGCCAAAAAAGCAGAATGCAAATATTTAGGCATAATTCTTGATTCAAGTTTATCTTTTCATGCTCAAATCAAAACAATTCTCCAAAAAATGGCCCAAGGGATTAAAACTATTGATACAATTGGACAACAACTGCCGACATTATCATTAGTTGCCTTGCTTCATTGTCTTGTTTTATCACATTTAGATTATTCAGCAATTTTTTTACAACAAATTAATGCTACTTTGATGCTATCTCTGGAGAAACAGTTGAACTGGGCGCTAAAAAGAACATATTTCAGATCGAATTTTAAATCTTCTTCCCTTCTTCGCATTAGCAAATCGTTCATTGGAATCGAGAAAAGAATTGAGTTAAAGTGTATAACATACTTATACCAATATCTTACAAACAAAAAGAAGGCTTTTGAAAATACACTGAGACTACCGACTGCCAATTATAGGCTCAACGAAAGAACGAAACAAATTATTTTTGACAAACATTGTTCGACTGCTTCTCTACAAAAATCATTTTTTCATTTGACTTCTAAAAAATGGAATTCACTGCCCATAATTTTGCGCAATTTAGAAAAATCGAAAACAAAATTCAAGAAAAAAATGAAAGAATTTTACGTGAGTGAATTGAGAAACAATCCTATATGTACTAATACAAATACGTGGCGTGATTACCGTTTTTGCTAGTTCTATATTTTTTAATTCAGTTTAATTTTTCACACATTGCTTGAAAGAGAAACTGTATATACTCTGTATATACGTTGTATAATTGGACTATCTGTAAAATTGTTTGTAAAGTTTTATTACCAGCTTGTTCCTAATTCTTAAATCTTTAATTTTCTATAGTATCCGAAACTTCATATACTTTAATCAACCAATTTCCGAACTGTAACCGATTTTGTTTTTTTTTTGTTTTGTTTATTGCTTGTTTTCTGATGTTTTGTTTTTGTTTGATGTAACCAATGAATTTATAACCAATTTTATTATTTACACTTTGCTACACTGATGCCTCGGCTTTTTATTGTATAGTAATTCAAGTGTTCTTTCTTCTTCTTATGCAGAATTTATTCATTTTCCAGGTAGTTTTTGACGATTCTATAATTGTTTTACCGCCCGTATAAACCAATATAAGTCAATATTTCTAAGTTTTTCTGCTCTTGCACCCATTCTTCTTATTGCTCCGCCTACACTTCAAGCTTTTAAGCAATGGGCCCTTCCGTCATGCGACGGTACGTGCACAGGTTGGATAGGGCCGTACCAACGCTATTTAAATACATAGGCAAAATTTTATGAATAAATCGAGTCAATTTTAATGCACTAAGAGAATTGTCAATTAAAATCTACCCTCCTCGATTACAGCACAGATGGAATTGTCTATGTTGGATGTATTTTTAAGATTTTTGCAACCCCTAAGGCAGAGGATTGCACTCCTCAGAAGTGCAAAACTTGATTTTGTTCTTAAAGTGTATAGTGTCCGAGTATGATTCGTTCCGTTTTACGCTTAGTTTCTGGACGGTTTTTGTAGAGCCTGGTGCTGCTCCTCCGGTACACGCAAAAATTAATGGAACAAAGCTGCTGTGTTCCACATCCAGAATTCTTTGTTGATATTTTAATATTTTGACACTCTTACGATATTTGTAGGGGGGGGGGTTTGAAAATTTTAAATCGAAAAAGGCTCGGCTGAATAGGCCTCCCCAGAGCCCATTTGACTTGATGGGGGTGTTGAAATTTTGGTGCAAAGTTTTAGAGATTCTTTTAGGGGTTCTGATATTAATGCAAACACATGTGAGATTACAACCCGCCCCAGAATGAAGCAAACCCAACAATCATCAAATTTAGATCCAAAAACGGCAGAAATGTTACAATTTTTCCAAAACGGCGCAAAATTTTTTAGGAAATACTAGTTTCGCATTTTTTCTTGGTGCAAACTTTGGCGATTATTTAATTTATTTAACCTATTATGCTGAATATTAAATTCTGGTTGTTTTGTGCAATTTTTCTAATTTCCAAGGCTCAGATGGAAACTAAAGAAAAAACTATTGTTTACTGGGGCTATCTAAGCTGCCAGCAAAAGATATTATCAACGAAATGTGGGATAAATGAGCGGAGAGCTACCACACTGACTCATCTTTTCCTTTTCGCGTTGTTACTGACCCAAAGTGGGGATGTTGAAAAAAACCCTGGTCCTATCGAAACCATTGAAACAGTCTACGGTATCTGCTCAAAAAATTGTGCAAATCTTAAATTTGTTCATTTGAATTTTCAAAGTATTATTAGAAAACGGATGCAATTGAAAAAATTTCTTGATGATATGGGCGAAAACACAATTATAGGAATTTCCGAAACGTGGCTTAAAAAAGAAGATAGTGACAATTTATGGAATTTCCAACCTACAACGCATGCGATGTTCAGATATGATAGGCAATCAGCGGTAAAAAAGAAAGGCGGTGGCGTTTTGTTATATATACCAGTCAAATTGGCTCCGAAATTGAGGCCTGATCTAAATTTATTTGATAAAGAAAAATATGAGTCAGTGTGGGTTGAGTGCAAATCTACATTTAACATTTCGAGTAAAGAAAAAATGTTAGTTAATTTGTGTTATAACCCAAGCAGATCAAACTTTATTGATTTTTTGGAACAATTAACGCTTAACATAGATAATGCTTTTTCAGTTTCTAATAAAATTACGCTTTTGGATGATTATAACATAAATTATCTGGATAGCAAAGAAAAAGATTCGTTCCGTTTTACGCTTAGTTTCTGGACGGTTTTTGTAGAGCCTGGTGCTGCTCCTCCGGTACACGCAAAAATTAATGGAACAAAGCTGCTGTGTTCCACATCCAGAATTCTTTGTTGATATTTTAATATTTTGACACTCTTACGATATTTGTAGGGGGGGGGTTTGAAAATTTTAAATCGAAAAAGGCTCGGCTGAATAGGCCTCCCCAGAGCCCATTTGACTTGATGGGGGTGTTGAAATTTTGGTGCAAAGTTTTAGAGATTCTTTTAGGGGTTCTGATATTAATGCAAACACATGTGAGATTACAACCCGCCCCAGAATGAAGCAAACCCAACAATCATCAAATTTAGATCCAAAAACGGCAGAAATGTTACAATTTTTCCAAAACGGCGCAAAATTTTTTAGGAAATACTAGTTTCGCATTTTTTCTTGGTGCAAACTTTGGCGATTATTTAATTTATTTAACCTATTATGCTGAATATTAAATTCTGGTTGTTTTGTGCAATTTTTCTAATTTCCAAGGCTCAGATGGAAACTAAAGAAAAAACTATTGTTTACTGGGGCTATCTAAGCTGCCAGCAAAAGATATTATCAACGAAATGTGGGATAAATGAGCGGAGAGCTACCACACTGACTCATCTTTTCCTTTTCGCGTTGTTACTGACCCAAAGTGGGGATGTTGAAAAAAACCCTGGTCCTATCGAAACCATTGAAACAGTCTACGGTATCTGCTCAAAAAATTGTGCAAATCTTAAATTTGTTCATTTGAATTTTCAAAGTATTATTAGAAAACGGATGCAATTGAAAAAATTTCTTGATGATATGGGCGAAAACACAATTATAGGAATTTCCGAAACGTGGCTTAAAAAAGAAGATAGTGACAATTTATGGAATTTCCAACCTACAACGCATGCGATGTTCAGATATGATAGGCAATCAGCGGTAAAAAAGAAAGGCGGTGGCGTTTTGTTATATATACCAGTCAAATTGGCTCCGAAATTGAGGCCTGATCTAAATTTATTTGATAAAGAAAAATATGAGTCAGTGTGGGTTGAGTGCAAATCTACATTTAACATTTCGAGTACAGAAAAAATGTTAGTTAATTTGTGTTATAACCCAAGCAGATCAAACTTTATTGATTTTTTGGAACAATTAACGCTTAACATAGATAATGCTTTTTCAGTTTCTAATAAAATTACGCTTTTGGGTGATTATAACATAAATTATCTGGATAGCAAAGAAAAAGAAAATTTAGATTCTATAATTATTCCATATGGATTGAAGGTTTTTTGTCCAAACGATGAGACCAGAATTAGTTCCTCAACAAAAACTCATATCGACTACATAATCAGTGACTATGAAACAAACGGCATTGAGTTTTGTTTTGATACACCTTATAAAACCGACCATTTTGCTTCATTTATTTTGACGGATATAAAATGCGGCAAAATTTTACCGAGGATAATTACGACTTTCAATAAGAAAAATTATCAGAAAAATGAATTTTGCAATTCACTCTCCGCTCTTCCTTGGTATCTCTTATATCAATGTACAGACGCACAAAACATGTTCTCGACGATGATTTATTTAATTTCTTGTGCTCTACAGCAACATGCTCCTATCGAAAAAAAGTTTGTTCGTAATTTTAAACCAAAAAACGTGTTGAAAACGGAATGGTTCGATTCAGAATGTCAGCAATTGTTGACTAAGAAACAGAATTCACTCAGATCATATCGCAGTCAAAGCACAAGCGATAATTGGTCAAAGTACCAGTTTTTACGTAATCAAATGAGCAAATTGATTAGAAGTAAACAATTCGATCATTCAAAAAATTGTTTTTCACTTCTCAGCACTATCCAACAAAAATGGAAATATATTAACCAAGTTAGAGGTACATGTTCTGGCAACCATCGAATTACAGTTCTATGAAATTCCTTCAGTGAAATGATAACCCAAGACAAAAAAATTGCCAATCATTTAAATTATATTTTTTCAAACTTAGGCGAATTTTTCGGCGCTAAAAAGCCTCCGAATTACAACAAATCTGCCTCTGAATCTGCATCTTTTCATTTTCAACACATTACAGTGAAGCAATGCTTTGATATAGTTCGAAAAATCAATGTTGGAAAACCTCTCGGACCTTGTACCGTACCTGCTTGGGCAATCATTGACGGTCAATCAGTTATAGTTCCACATTTAACTTTTGTCATAAATACTTGCTTAGATGAGAACATTTTCCCGATCGAACTGAAAAAAGCAAACGTAACCCCTTTGTTCAAAAAAGATGACCCAATGGATGCAAAAAATTATCGGCCAATATCAATAACTTGTGCTTTTTCTAAAATTTTTGAAAAAATTTTACATGCCCAAATAACAGAACATCTTGACAAATTTCAAATAATGACACCATTTCAATTCGGATTTCGCAAAAACATTTCAACACAAGATGCTCTTGTTTATGTGACAGAAAGTATTCGAAATCAAATAGATTCAAAAAAAATCGTACATGCAGCTTTATTAGATCTGTCCAAGGCTTTTGATTCTATTTCGCATGAAGTTTTAATTGAAAAAATGCTTTCTCTCGGTTTTTCAAATGGAGCAAATGCTTTAATTGCTAGCTTCCTAAACAAACGTATTCAAAGAGTAAACGTCAATGGAATTTTTTCAGACTGGATTGAAATAAAACGAGGTGTCCCACAAGGAACGGTACTTGGTCCGTTGTTGTTCAATATTTATGTTAATGACATACAAGAGCGATTATATGAGGGTTGTACTTTAGTTCAATATGCTGACGACTGTATGGTTTTTTCCTCTTCTATAATTTCTGAGGATGCTTTGAATCGATTGCAAAAATCACTCAATAATCTAACGGAATTTTTTGCAGAGAACCAATTGAATCTGAATGCATCTAAATCGGAATTTATAACATTTTGTCAAAAAAATGATAGCAAAAATGTGGATACTGATAAACTAGTAATTAGTGGGCATTATGTAGCCAAAAAAGCAGAATGCAAATATTTAGGCATAATTCTTGATTCAAGTTTATCTTTTCATGCTCAAATCAAAACAATTCTCCAAAAAATGGCCCAAGGGATTAAAACTATTGATACAATTGGACAACAACTGCCGACATTATCATTAGTTGCCTTGCTTCATTGTCTTGTTTTATCACATTTAGATTATTCAGCAATTTTTTTACAACAAATTAATGCTACTTTGATGCTATCTCTGGAGAAACAGTTGAACTGGGCGCTAAAAAGAACATATTTCAGATCGAATTTTAAATCTTCTTCCCTTCTTCGCATTAGCAAATCGTTCATTGGAATCGAGAAAAGAATTGAGTTAAAGTGTATAACATACTTATACCAATATCTTACAAACAAAAAGAAGGCTTTTGAAAATACAC